>NC_135986.1:13855065-13884689 GCF_053455715.1 Rhinoraja longicauda
ATAACCTAAATTTCCTGATCTCCATTTTGATCTAACTTAAATTCTCTTGAGGAGTTTATACATTTTAAAAGAACTCTATTTTCATCTAATACTTTCGTGTTCACTGTTGCGTTAAATTGTTTTTCCATTTCCTTCTAATACTTATGTGTTTTTTAATAACTGAGATTGTCTTTTGGTTCTTTTAAAGAAAAGACGTGATTTTCATTGATATTTATTTCATTCCAAAAAGCAGTCTCTATTTTCATCTAATACTTCTCTGTTCATTAGTAACTCAAATTGTGTTTGGTAGTTTATAAATTAATCACACAGATTGTGTTTATGACTTTATAAATGTTTAATTTTTCATTTTCATCTATTACTTCATAACTTTAATTGTCTTCCATTTTCATCAAGTACTTCCGTGTTCATTAATAACTGAGATTGTGTTTAGGTGTCCTCTTTTTAACATCATGCCAAGAGAAGGGAGCAAACGATGTGCACGTCTCCAATATCTCCGAGAAAGAGAGCGAGACAGAAGGGATAAAGAGACGCAACAAGAAAGAGCTCAACGTCTCGAAAATCTCCGAGAAAGAGAGCGAGGCAGAAGGGATAAAGAGGCGCAACAAGAAAGAGCTCAACGTCTCGAAAATCTCCGAGAAAGAGAGCGAGACAAAAGGAATAAAGAGGCGCAACAAGAAAGAGCTCAACGACTCCAAAATTTCCGAGAAAGAGCACGAGAAAGAAGGGATAAAGAGAAACAACAAGCGAGAACTGAACGTCGAGAGGATCTCCGTTGAAGAGCGCAAAGCAGAAGGGATGAAGAGACGCAACAAGTGAGAACTGAACGTCGAAAGGATCTCCGTGAAAGAGCACAAAGCAGGAGGGATGAAGAGACGGCAGGTGATGAAACTAGAAGGCTGGCTGGACAGCGGTCCAGAGATAGAGATACAACTAGAAGAAATGCACAACTCGCACGGATAAATCTTTCTGCTGATGTTGGTGACATGACAAAGATTTGCCCTCAGTGTCGGACGTACCGTTTCTCTGGAGAAGCCACAAACATTTGCTGCATGAAGGGAAAGGTCAACATTGCTCCTCTCCGGCCACTATCTGCTGAACTCATGACATTGTACACTACAATGCAAACGAGTTCAGAAAGAATATTCGACAATACAACTGCCTCTTTCAAACGACATCATTTGGTGCCAAGGAAGTGCTGCCACCAAGGCCTGGATGGACTCCCTCAGTCATCATTCAAGGGCAGATTCATCATTAACTTGGTCCGTTGATGCCTGGCCTAGACCAGCCAAGTCAATTCTTGCAGATCAATTTCATGGACCCCCTAGATAGCATTCAATTGCGAATGGGTATATTGCAAGATGCTGGCATTCAAAGGGAAATTGTTGAGATTCTTGAACAATTGATAAGATTAAATAACCCTTACATTAATTCACTTAACATTGCCAAGGATAGAATTAGAGATTTGCCAGAGGCATCAATCGTCATAGATCCAGATCGTCGGCCAGCCTGTGAACATGAAAGGCGATTTAACACACAAATTGCCAACGAAGTTGCTGTCGTAATACCAAACAATTATGAACCTGAGACAACATCACGGCACATTGTCTTGAAAGAAAGAGGAGGACGCCTGCAAATCATTTCAGAGTCTCATAGGTCATATGACAGTCTTCAATACGTCCTTTTCTTTCCGCTTGGAGATGATGGATGGCATCACCAACTTGAAATGAGTACCAGCAAGAAACTGACAGCGATGAGATATTATGCCTAGAGGATCATGAATCATGATAATGAATTTAACCAACTTTTGAGAGGAGGACGACTCTTTCAACAATATGTCGTCGACATGGCAGCTAAGATTGAAAGTGATAGGCTCAATTATATTCGCTTAATTCAACCATCGTTGAGATCAACAACTTACAAAGGCCTGACGGATGCCTTAAATGATAATGATGATTTGGATAACATTGGAAAGCGCATAATCCTCTCCTCAACATTTGTCGGTGGGCCGAGATACATGATGGAACGATGCCAGGACGCCATGATGTATGTTCGGAAGTATGGCAATGCTTCGTTTTTCATTACGATGACTTGCAATCCGAAGTGGAGCGAGAACCGACGGTGCCTCTTTTTTAATCAGCAGCCGTGTGATAGACCAGACTTGATTGCAAGGGTCTTCGATCTGAAAAGAAAACTCTTCATCAAGTGCCTTACTGGACCTGATGGCCTCTTTGGAAATTGTATAAGTTTTGTCTTGACTGTGGAATATCAGAAGGGAGGACTGCCTCATTTGCACTGTCTGCTGTGGCTTGACGAAGCGAATAAGCCACGAGATGTTGACAGATTTGTGCAAGCTGAAATACCAGGCCCGCAGTTAGATCCCGAGTTGCATGAATTGGTACTAAAGCACATGATTCATGGACCGTACTGCAACCACACGTCTCAGTGTTGGAAGAATGGAAGATGCAGTAAGAGATTCCCGAAACCATTTATCGAGAGCACAAGGTGTGGAGATGATTCATACCCTATGTACAGGAGAGGATCTCCGGATATGGGAGGATTTCAAGGACATCAAGAAGGACGCCAGCATCGACCTATTACTTCTGAATGGGTGGTGCCCTATAATGCTCAACTCTTGAAGTTGTTACAATGTCAAGTCGGTCAAATACGTCATCAAGTACACCTTGAAGGGGAGTGAGCAAGCAGTTTTTTGACTTAACAGGGATGACGAGATTATACAGTACTTGACTGGAAGATACATTGGTCCATCAGAAGCAGTGGGGTCAATCCTTGGATTTCCAACTCATGAGAGACATCCTCCTGTCATTCGACTCCAGGTACATCTACCACAAGAACAACGAGTCGTTATCACAGCCGATGCTGTTCAGCGGGTGAGAAATGATGATTTCGCGAGAACAACTTTAACTGCATTCATGGAATTGTGTTCTCGAGATCAATTTGCACGGACTTTGTATTATGCTGATGTTCCCCGATTTTACACAGGAACAATAAGAAATGGCAAAGAAGGAAGGTTGGAAAGATAGTGGAGGATTTTCCAGGTTTTTTTGAAGTCAACGTTCTGGGACGGGTGTATACAGTTTCTCCAAGATGTGGTAATCTGTACTACTTGAGACTGCTTCTGCATCACATAAAAGGGCTAGTATCCTTTAATTCATTAAGGACACAGGATGGACATATTCTTTCTTCATTCAAAGACGTCTGCAGAGAAGGAGGTTTGTTGCAAGATGATGACCATTGGCGACAGACGATGGAAGATGCTGAGAGGACAAAACTCCCTGGTGCAATAAGAGATTTATTTGTTGTTTTGCTGATGAACGATGAGGTCAACAATCCTCGACAACTATGGGATCGCTGCAAGAATTCAATGTCTCAGAATTTCCTTGAAAAAGAATCGACACTAAACAGTCATCAAAATATCATGATTGATGAGAGGCATCATGATCAGGCTCTGTTGTATATTCAAGACAAGCTTGCGAATTACAACAAGACCTTGGGATACTTTCATTTGCCCAAACCAAGAAATGGAAGGATGAACATGGTTGACAATCCAGAATTGCTGCATGAGTTGCAGTATAGTATGCCTGAACAACAGCAGTTTGTTGCAGAGAAGGAGCCGATGCTGAATGCTGAGCAAAGACTCGTGTATGACGATGTGTGCGGCTGCTTGGATAGGAATGTTCCTTCAATGATTTTCATTGATTCCCCAGCAGGAACGGGAAAGACATTTCTCACAAATTTGATCCTCTCCAACGTTAGAGGTAAAGGTGATATTGCTTTTGCTGTAGCATCCTCTGGGATAGCAGCTACATTGATGCCTGGTGGAAGAACTGCACCTTCTCGATTCAAGATACCCATCGAAGTGAGCGAGAATACAATGTGCAACATTGAGAAGAATTCCTCCACGGCACAATTGATCAGGCAAGTGAGACTGATTGTTTGGGATGAGTGTCCGATGATTAGGAGGGAGAGCTTCGAAGCCGTGGATAGAACCGTTCGAGATATATGCACCAAGGATGAGCCTTTTGGCGGTATTCTTACCGTTTGTTGTGGTGATTTTCGACAAGTGCTTCCTGTTGTGAAAAGGGGAAATGATGCTGATATTGAAAATTCATGCATCAAGAAATCCTACTTGTGGAGGACTTTCACCATGTTCAACTTGAAGAGGAACATGCGATTGAGAGATGGAGAAGACGACTATTCTCAATTTTTGCTGAATGTTGGAGAAGACAGCATTTCGAAAAATGAAGACGATGAGATTGAAATCCCACAAGACATGGTTCTATCAGCAAGATCACTGGAGGATTGCATTGATTTTATATATCCCACCTTCGACAATCCTGCCGAATTATTCTCCAACAATTGTATCTTGGTTCCGCTGAATGATATTATGAGGAGCATCAATTCTAGATGTATCAGACACTTCCCTGGAATCATGAAGAAATACCTTTCTTTAAATGCTGTGACTGAGGGAACTAATGCTACTCACTTCACCACAGAATTCCTCAATTCAGTGGAGATCTCTGGATTACTACCACACAAATTGGAGTTCAAAAAGGGATCTCCGATCATTTTAATGAGAAATTTGGCACCACCAAGACTGCAACGGAACGGGGATGATTGTGGAACAGCTACACAATAATCTGATCGTTGCAGAAATCACCATTGGAGCCTTCAAAAATGAAATTGTAATGATTCCAAGGAGACCGCTTACTTTGACAGAAGGCAAAGACATTCCCTTTCAGTGGAGACAATTCACAGTTCAGACGTGTTTTGCTATGACAATCCACAGAGCACAAGGACAGACCATGGAAAATGTGTTGATATACCTGGAGAAACCGGTATTTCAGCATGGTCAATTGTATCCTCTCAGCCGAGGAAAGGCGAGGGAAAATGTCAAAGTTTTCCTGAAGGATAGGATATCAACGAAGAATGTTGTCATTCGACGCGTGCTTCGCTGAGCAATGACTCCCCAAGTGAGACCTGGACCAATGAGGCTTCGAGCGGGAGGTCAGAGCATATTAATCGACCGCACGTGTGGGGGAGCGGCAGGAGCCAATCAGAATGCACCACGTGGGACTTCCGGTGGCGTTATGGACTGAATAAGTCGCACGTCAACTAGCTCCGTGAACATTCCGATTTAGGAAGAGAGGAACGGGTCGGGCCCGTTGCAACTTACCGGCAATTTTCAACGAAGGGTGGGTGACGTCATCAGATCGCGACTTTTAAAAGTAAACTTCGACAAGTCGCACCCCCCCGTTAAAAACCGTTAAAAAAGGAACGGTCAGAACAAGACCCGTGGAAGAAGAAGAATCAAGCCAGATGGAACCCTCTGCTACAGCTCAAACCTCAGCATCGGGTCAGGAAGAAACTGCCAGACGAGCAACCCGGAATCCACAGCCTAAAAAAATTGGATTGGAAGAATTTCGCAGCGTTGTGGGTGAGGAGCTTTCAGATATGAAGTCTAAAGTGGTAAATATGACAGTTGAATTACAAGAGATGAAAGCTGAATTAGTGTCCCTTAAAGGAATGAAGGGGGATATACTATCCACTATTAAGGAGCAGTTGGATAAATCAAAGGCTGAAATGAATGAACACATGGAGGAAGTAACCTCCAAGTTACAAAAGTTGGACTCTGATTTTTCTGGTAAGCTGAACCACATTACCGCGTCAATAGAGCAACATGATGAGGCTATAGGTGACTTGGAAAGTTTAGCCGAGACAAGTGCTGAAACTACAAAAGTAGTATTGTCGGAGACTCAGCGTCTTTCTGATTTAGTGATGAGATTAACCGAAAAATGTACTGACTTAGAGGGTCATTCAAAACGACAAAATTTAAGAATCCTTGGTGTTAAAGAAGGCAAAGAAAAAGATAAAAACGTTCGTGATTTTACTGCTGAGTTATTACAGGAAGTTTTGAAAATGGATTCAAAGCCCTTGCTGGATCGAGCCCATAGAGCACTGAGAGCACGGCCAGGTGCTAATGCGCCTCCAAGACATTTGATTCTGAGGGTGCATAATGCTCACGTTTTAGAAGATATGCTGACAAGAATTGCTAGTAACAGAGCTTTATCATTCCGAGGCGATGAGATTCGCATCTTCAGAGATTACCCCTTTGAGGTGGTTAAGAAAAGAGCACTGTTTAATGAGACAAGATCTATTCTTAAGAAGATCCCAGCGCTCAGATTTGGTATGTTGTATCCAGCAAAACTCCGAGTGACCTACAATCAAAAAGAATCCTTTTTTACTGACTATAATAAAGCACTGGAATTTGCTCGGGAGATCGAAAGGTCGCTGAAGGCTTGATTATGATTTCATGGCTATCTTAATTGGCAGACATTTAATTGGACTTTAAAAATATGAAAATTCAAAGATTTAAGTTTAGTGTATATACTATACGTATATTAACCGTAATTAATAATTATTAATTAAAAAAACATGTATATTTTTATTAATCATCACTAATAAGAAGTATAAGTAATATTTGATTTATGTAAACCTTACTTTGAATACTTAATTAATACACTTTAGATAGAAAAATCGATTTAATATAGACTAATTAGTTTCGGGCCTGCCCCGTTTATCTCTCTTTTTAAAAAACAAAAAAAAAACAAATAATAATTGTGTTAACAAACGGAGCTAGTATTAATTTTTTTTTACATCTTACGGAAGTCCTTAGATTTTTTGCCACCTTAGGGTGGCTAACACTAACTGCACTAATTGTAGTTGTAGTTTTAGTTGTCTCTTCTTTTTTCCTGCACTCTTTTAACCTTTTAGATATTGATTTTTTTTTTAGATTTAACTTTTATTATCATGTCTTTTTTCAGAAATTATATACTTTTGGGAGATATTTCCGGGAGGCACTCTACGCTGTACAAAAAATCATCCACCCCTCATTCAAGAAAAATGTTGTAGTCCGGGTGCCAGACCATTTGCTTTATTATAGACCATTCATTGGTTAAGATGCAAGATTCTATTAGGAAAACAGGGGTTAAAGGTATTACATTTTGTAGTTGGAATGTCAAGGGTGTTAATGAACCAATTAAAAGAGGTAAAGTACTTTCACATTTAAAATCTATTGATGCAGACATAATGTTCCTTCAGGAAACTCATTTAAAAAATGTAGCACATAATAGACTGAAAGGCAAATGGATTGATAAAGTATTTCACTCATCGTTTCCCTTTAAATCAAGAGGTGTTGCTATTTTAATTCGTAAGGGTATACCATTTATAAATACTTCCTCTATAGTCGACACTGAAGGTAGATATGTTATATTAGTGGGAGAACTATATTCTACAAAATTGATATTGGTGAATGTCTACGCACCAAATTTTGATAATCCGTTATTTTTAAAAAATATATTTAATACCATTCCAGAATTTGGACAATATAATTTGATAATTGGAGGAGATTTAAATTGTACATTAGATCCTTATTTGGATAGATCTTCAACTCAAAGGAAAACAAAATCCAAGTCGTGTGAATTATTAAACTCTTATATAAATAATGCAAATATAAAAGATGTTTGGAGGATTAATAATCCTTCAGGCCGAGAGTATTCATTTTATTCACCTGTGCATAAAACTTATTCAAGAATTGATTATTTCTTGGTGGACTCCAAACTTATTCCTTATACGTATAATTCAAAATATCATAATATTATTATATCCGATCATGCCCCTTTAACATTTAGGGTAAAACTCCAAGGAGCAACGGGGAAACAGACTAATTGGAGATTTAACCCGCAAATCTTAAATGAAAAAGCATGTTATGACTATCTTAAATCGCAATTTGAGATTTTTTTTAACGCAAATGACCTTCCTGAAACACCTGCGTCCCTGCTTTGGGAAACATTTAAAGCGTTTGTGAGAGGATGTATTATTGCTTTTCAAGCGTCTCAAAACAAGAAGAACCGAGCTGAACAGAATGACCTGGAAAGTCAGATAAGACAGTTAGACATAACAAATGCCATCGCTCCCTCTATTGAAATACATAATAAAATTGCAGTTCTCAAATATAAGTTAAATTATATCCTTTCAGCTCATATTTTAAGGCTTTTTCAATATACTAAACAAAAACATTTTGAATTTGGAGATAAACCACAGAAATTGCTAGCACGTCAACTCCGTAAATTAGAAGATGATTCTACAATTCATAAAATTAGATCAGAAAATGGAGATTTGCTTAAACTACCTAAGGATATTAATCAGAGATTTTTGCAATTTTATCAGTCATTATATTCATCAAAAATAACAGATACTTCTGCGCAGATGCAAAAGTTTCTGCAGGAATGTAACCTTCCTGAGTTGAATGTGAGTGATAGAAATTTACTGGGCGCAGAAATAACTATGAAAGACGTTGAAGAGACTATTAAATCCATGAAAAATGGGAAGACTCCTGGCCCTGATGGCTTAAATAATGAATTTTATAAAAAATTCAGTGGTTTGATCTCTCCACGTTTGCAAACTGTATATAGTCACGCTTTTAAACAACAGAGATTGCCACAAACTCTGACTGAATCAACAATAATCCTCATTCCTAAAAAAGATAAGGATTCTGAAGACCCTGGTTCGTATAGGGCGATAGCTCTTTTAAATACTGATCAGAAGATATTAGCGAAAATCTTAGCTCAGAGATTAAGTCTAGTTATAGACAATTTGATACACCCCGATCAATCAGGCTTTATAGCCAAACGATATTCATTTTTCAATTTGAGACGCTTGTTTAATATAATTTATTCAAATAGACTATTAAATGAAGATTTAGCAATCATCTCGCTAGATGCTGAAAAAGCATTTGATCAAGTAGAATGGCCCTATCTTTTCGCAGTGATGGAAAAATTTCAACTAGGTGAAAATTTTTTGTGCATGGGTGAAACTTTTATATACATCCCCAACAGCTAGAATATTAACTAATCAAATGCTGTCGTCTAAATTTCATTTAGCTAGGGGTTGTAGACAAGGATGTCCACTATCACCACTTTTATTTGCCCTAATTATAGAACCACTTGCTGAGAGTATTAGATCAAATTCACATATTTATGGCTACAACACTAAACATACAACCAATAAAATTTCTTTATATGCGGATGATGTATTAATATATATTACAAAGCCAGAAATTAGCATTCCGAATTTATTAAATCTCATAACTCAATTTGGTTCATTTTCAGGTTATATAATTAACTGGTATAAAAGTGAAATTATGCCAATAATGGAGCATAATCCGGCCATACTTCAACAATTTCCTTTCAAAATTGCCTATGAAAAGTTTAAATATCTTGGAATTTACGTGACTAGGAAATATACTTTCTTTATTTAAATCAAATTTTCCTCCTTTACTTGCTAAATTACACAGAAATATCCAATTTTGGAAAACACTTCCTATATCATTAGTTGGTCGTAGTAATGCTATAAAGATGATCTTTCTGCCACAGCTACTATACTTATTTCAAGCAATTCCGATCTACCTTCCAAAAAAGTTTTTTTAAAAAATTGATTCAATTGTTACTAATTTTATTTGGGACTACAAGACTCATAGAATAAATAAAAGACACTTATGTAAGTCTAAAATTAATGGAGGAATTGCTTTACCTAACTTTTTATTTTATTATTGGGCGGTTAATATTAAAAATATAACCTGCTGGTTGGATGATTCTGATCAACAACCGGATTGGTTAAAGATGGAGAAAGAGGATTGTTTACCATTCGATATTGGTGCGATCCTCTTAGCTCCAATAAATTTAAATAAAAAAACATATGGAGGTAATCCCATTATACATAGTGTTATCCGTACCTGGAAACAATTAAAGCTTACGTTAAAATTGAGTAAATTATCTGTTTTCCTTCCTATTGCGAATAATCCTTCTTTTAAACCGTTTGTCTTAGATAGAGGCTTTGCTCAATGGAAAAGTTATGGAATCAAAAGGTTGGGAGATCTTTACCATAAGGGAACTTTTCTTTCGTTTCAGGAGTTACAGCAGAAGTATGGATTACATGTTAATAATTATTTTAGATATTTACAACTTAGAGATTATGTAAAATCACACATGCAAGAATATAAGTTTAGAGGTCCAGAAACACTTGATGTATGCCTGAATCGACATTATAACTCAAATAAATTAATATCTTTTATTTACAATATTCTCCTTGACATTGACATTCCGTCATCAGAATCTTATAGACGAGCATGGGAGGACGAATTGAATCAATTTATAATGCAAGATATATGGGATGAAAGTTTACAACATATACATCAATGTTCATTGAATACTAGACATTCCTTAATACAATTTAAAATAATACATAGATTACATTATTCGAAGACGAAATTAAATAGGATTTTTCCTAGTATCTCTCCTATGTGTGATAAATGTCAATTTCAAGAAGCTAATTTAACTCATATTTTCGTAACTTGTATAAAAATGCAAAACTTCTGGTTGGAGATTTTTAAAATAGTTTCTAAAGTTATTAATAAAAAATTAGATATGGACCCAAAATTAATTATATTAGGATTATCAGAACATACTACAAATTTTACAGTAAGTCAGGTACATTTTCTTGATTACAGTCTAATAACTGCGAAAAAACTAATACTTAAATTTTGGAAAAAACCAATAACCCCCACAATTAAAATGTGGACTATGGAAATGACAGAGACCCTGCATTTGGGAAAAAATAAGGTTTGCCTTAATCGACAAACCTGAGTTATTTTAAAAATATGGTCTCCATTTATTGAATTTTTAGAAAAGTAAATGGGTTTGGCACAGGACTAAAATAAAAAAATAAAATTTTTAATAAAAAGTTGAAACTTGAGTTGGGGGTTGGATGTACAGCTGTGGTTTTTGTCTCCCGGATCTACTCCGTTAATTTTTTATTGTTAGATCCTTTTTTTCTTTTTTTTTTAACCCTCTTACTCTCTTTCCCCAAGTTTATAGTTTATATTTTTATTTTTACTTTCTCTCTTTAAAAATTTAAAAATTGAAGCTATGTAAGAACGTTTGTAACAAATGTGTTTTTTCTTATTTCGATTTGTACATATGCTTTTCAAAAATAAAAAAAAATTAAAAAAAAAAAAAAAAAAAAAGAATGCACCACGTGGAACCTGGACCAATTAGGCGTTGAACGTCACGCACAGAACTAGCGGCCTTTTAACGTAAGTAGTAGATCAACGGGCACCAACCTTAGAGGCGCGGATCCGTTGGGTTCACATTGTAACGTCACACACGGATGACGGGCACTGGAGATGGAAAAGGCCTTCTAACGTAAATATTAGATCAAGGGGCCCCAACTGCACAGGCGCGGACCCGTTGGGTTCGCATTGAGTCACCAACAGCAAAGAGACATCGAGAAGCAGCGAGGACCAGATTGGAACAAGAGGAGCAACAATAGATAACGGAACGTGTGAGGATCAACGAGAAACAATGCCAAAACAGAAAGTGACAGGTACTAAAGAACCTTTTTGAGGTTTATTTTATTTCCAGAAAAAAATTGCCATTTTGATCTAAAGATTTCGTGCTCATTAATAAGTAGGTTTTTATTTAGATTTTATAAATATATACATCCTGATATTTCTATATTTTTAAGATCATGCCAAGAGGAGGGAGCAAACAATTCACAGCTTGGTCAAGGAAGGAACGACGCAAAGAGACATCGAAAGACAGTGAGGAGCAGAAGGGAACAAGAGGAGCAACAATAAATAACTGAACTTGTGAGGATCAATGAGAAAGAAAGCAAACAGAAAGTGGCAGGTACTAAAAAAACTTTTTGTTTGAGGTTTATTTTATTTCAAGAAAATAAATGCCATTTTGATCTAATGCTTTGGTGTTCATTACTAAGTAGGTTTCTATTAGAATTTATAAAAATATACATCCTGATATTTCTATACTTTCTAGATCATGCCAGGAGGAGGGAGCAAAGAAGTCACAGCTGGTCAAGGAAGGAACGACGCAAGGAGACATCGAGAGGGAGTGAGTAGCAGAAGAGACATTGAGAGGGAGTGAGGAGCAGAATGGAACAAGAGTAGCAACAATAAATAACAGAACTTATGAGGATCAACGAGAAAGACGCAAAACAGGAAAGTGACAGGTACTAAAGAAACTTTTTGATTGAGATTTATTTTATTTCAAGAAAAAAAAAGCCATTTTGATCTAATGGTTTCGTGTTCATTAGTAAGTAGGTTTTTATTTAGAATTTATAAAAAATATACATACTGATATTTCTATACTTTTTAGATCATGCCAAGGGGAGGGGGCAAACAAGTCACAGTATGGTCAAGGAAGGAACGACGCAAGAAGACATCGAGAGGAAGTGAGTAGCAGAAGAGACATCAAAAGGCAGTGAGGGGCAGAATGGAACACGAGGAGCAACAATAAATAACGGAACGTGTGAGGATCAACGAGAATGAACGCAAAACAGAAAGTGATAGGTACTACAGAACCTTTTGAGGTTTATTTTATTTCAAGAAAAATAAATTGCCATTTTGATCTAATGATTTCGTGCTCATTAATAAGTAGGATTTTAGAATTTATAAATTTAGAATTTATAAATATATACATCATGATATTTCTATATTTTTGAGATTATGCCAAGAGGAGGGAGCAAACAATTCACAGCTTGGTCAAGGAAGGAAAGAGACATCGAAAGACATTGAGGAGCAGAAGGGAACAAGAGGAGCAACCGAGAAAAAAAAAGTCTTGACTTTTAAACCTCTGTAACTTAACAAATATACGACCGAATTAAATAAAAAATATCATTTTCGGCAGGCGTCCAGCGGTGTGATTAAGGGGGTGCAAAAAACGTGGCGCTACGGTTTACCGTTTTCCCGAAATCAGCCGAAATCGCAGACACGGTGAAAAACTAAATCCGCACCACAGCGCCCCCTTGAAAACCAATAAATCAGGGTGGGGGGAGCGCTTTAAAACCTCTGTAACTTAAAAAATATACGACCAAATTAAATGAAAATATCACGGCCGGTCGACCGGGAGATTGTCGATTAAGACGGTGCTAAAACCGTGGCGCTACGGTTTACCGTTTTGCCGAAATCACTGATATATACGCGAAGCATGAAACATACAAAAACATTTATTGACAAGATCTGACTTTTAATAAGGTAGATAGACTAGCGAGGTGGGCCCATTCCCATACCCCCCATTCTCTCCTCCCCCAACCCCAATCTTACTCTCCCCACACCCCCCCTTTCCCCACGACCTCCCCTTTTCCCAGAACCCCTATTTCCCCAACCACCAAGCCCCCTCCGGACGACCCCTGTTGTCCCCCTCCCCAGTCCCCATTCTGAGACCGCGCCACCATTCTCTCTCCCCCAGACACACTCTTACTCTCCCCAACCCCCCTTTCCCCAGCACACCCCTTTCCCCTACTCTCTCTTGCCCCCAGCACCAACAGGTCCGGGGGGGGGTGCGGGGATCGCATCAGTGAAAGGTCCGTGGGGGGGGGGGATAGCGGGGAGAGGGTCTCCCGGGTGTGGGAGAGAGTAGAGAAGCAAGGGGAGAGAGGACAGCATACGCACAGTAGCGGCACGCTGAAAGCATTCAATAAATCAGTAGGAGGGGGGTTGCCCACACGCTGAAGGCCATGGAAAAAACGGCTCGTAATTTTTAAAAAAACTAAAACATCTGTAACTTACAAAATACACGGCCGAATCAAATAAAAATATCATTTTCCAGCAGCGGTCAGCGTGGTGATTAAGGCGGCGTTTTTGCCGAAATCAGCCGAAATAACTGAGAGAAAAAATGTTTTGACATTTAAACCTCTGTAAGTTAAAAAATATACGACCGAATTAAATAAAGATATCATTTTCGGCAAGCGTCCAGCGGTGTGATCAGGCGGTGCAAAAGGTGTGGAGCTACGTTTTACCGTTTGCCGTAATCAGCCGAAATCAGTGAAATATATATACAAGTGAGGAGATGCCGCGCATGCGTACTGAGCACAGCCGCACCACAGCGCCCCCTGAAAACCTTCAATAAATCAGGGGGGGGGGGGGGCAGCGCTTTAAAACTTCTGTAACTTAAAAAAATATGCGACCAAATTAAATGAAAATATCACGGCCGGTCGTCCGGGAGATTGGCGATTAAGGCGGTGCGAAAACCATCGCGCTACGGCTCACCGTTTTGCCGCAATCGCTGTTACATATATATTCAGGTCAAACTACAAAAAAATACATATACAAGATCTGAGTTTTAATAGTATATAATAGACTAGCACAAGTGTGCCTGTTGGGCACGTCCCCGTAGGGTTTCCATTGTAACCGGGAGGGAAGGGGGAGGGAGGGAGGAGGGAGGTGTGGAGGGGGAGGGGAGGGGGAGGGAGGGGGAGGGGAGGGGGGGAGGGGGGATGGGGGATGAAGGGGGGGAAGGGGGGGAGGGGGAGGGAGAGGGGAGGGAGGGGTGTAGGGGGAGGGAGGGGGGAGGGGAGTGGGAAGGTGTGAGGGAGGGGGACCTCCCCTTTTCCAGTACCTCTCTTTCCCCGTTGGGCCCGTCCTCGTAGGGTTTCCATGTAACCGGGAGGAGGGGAGGGAGGGAAGGGGGAGGGAGGAGGGAGGTGTGGAGGGAGGAGGGGAGGGGAGGGAGGGTGAGGGGAGGGGGGAGGGAGAGGGGAGGGAGGGGGGAGGGAGGGGAGGGGGAGGGAGGGGGGAGGGGAGGGGGAAGGGGGGAGGGAGGGGGACCTCCCCTTTTCCCAGTACCCCTCTTTCCACGTTGGGCCCGTCCTCGTAGGGTTTCCATTGGAACCGGGAGGGAAGGGGGAGGGAGGGAGGAGGGAGGTGTGGAGGGGGGAGGGGAGGGGGAGGGAGGGGGGGGAGGGGAGGGGGAGGGGGATGGGGGGGTGAAGGGGGGGAAGGGGGGAGGGGGAGGGAGAGGGGAGGGAGGGGGGTAGGGGGGGAGGGAGGGTGGAGGGGAGGGGGAAGGGGGTGAGGGAGGGGGACCTCCCCTTTTCCCAGTACCTCTCTTTCCCGTTGGGCCCGTCCTCGTAGGGTTTCCATTGTAACCGGGAGGAGGGGAGGAGGGAAGGGGGAGGGAGGAGGGAGGTGTGGAGGGAGGAGGGGAGGGGAGGGAGGGGTGAGGGGAGGGGGGAGGGAGAGGGGAGGGAGGGGGGAGGGGAGGGAGGGGGAGGGATGGGGAGGGGAGGGGGAAGGGGGGAGGGAGGGGGACCTCCCCTTTTCCCAGTACCCCTCTTTCACGTTGGGCCCGTCCTCGTAGGGTTTCCATTGGCCCGCTGGGCCCGTCCTCGTAGGGTTTCCATTGTAACCGGAGGAGGGGAGAGAGGGAAGGGGGAGGGAGGGCGGAGGGAGGTGTGGAGGGAGGAGGGGAGGGGGAGGGAGGGGGAGAGGGGAGGGGAGGGGAGGGGGAAGGTGGGGGAGGGGGAGGGAGAGGGGAGGGAGGGGGGGTAGGGGGGAAGGGGGAGGGAGGGGGAGGGGCGGGGGGAAGTGGGGAGGGAGGGGGAGGTGGACCTCCCCTTTTCCCAGTACCCCCCTTTCCCCGTTGGCCCGTCCTCGTAGGGTTTCCATTGTAACCGGGAGGGGGAGGGAGGGTGGAAGGAAGGGGAGGGGGAGAGGGATGGAAGGGTGGAAGGGGGGGAGTTTGGGGGGGTGGGGTGAGGAAGGTGGGGAGGGAGGGAGGGAGCTGGGAGGGAGGGGGAGGAGGGGGGAGGGAGTGGGGATGGAGGTGGAAGGAGGGGGAGGAAGGGGTTGAGGTGGGAAGGGGGACCTCCCCTTTTCCCAGTACCCCTCTTTCCCCACCACCAAGCCCCCCTCCGCAACGACCCCTGTTGTCCCCCTCCCCAGTCCCCATTCTTAGACCCCCCATTCTCTCTCCCTCCCAGACACACTCTCAGTGCTTTTTACGCAACACTTGCCCCGGTGGCCCACGAGCATAGGGGCCCCATGCTGATCTGTGTATGTTAAGTGACTTGCAATAAAAAACACTACTTTAAAACAATAAGTGCTTTTTAAGTGCTTTTTTGCAACATTCGCGGTCACTTAGTGTTTCTCACGGCGATCTGCAAGAACGTTTCGCAACAATGTAGCACCATCTCACACAAGCATTGTGACGTCACAAGCTGAAGACCTTGAAAAAAAAGTTTAGAAATAAAAATATTTAAATTTAAAACCTCTGTAAAAATTAGACACCCAACCAGCGTTCAGCGTAGTGATTAAGGGAGGGGCAGGGAGGGAGGGGTTGGAAACTCCCCTTTTCCCAGTACCCCTCTTTCCCCACCACCAAGACACCTCCGCACGACCCCTGTTATCCCTCTCCCCAGTCCCCATTCTCAGATCCCCCCATTCTCTCTCCCCCAGACACGCTCTTGCTCTCCCCCACCCCCACTTTCCCCAGCACACCCCTTTCCCCTACTCTTTCTTGCCCCCAGCACCAACCCCCCACCCCCGCTGTCCCCCTCCCCAGTCACACTCTGCCTCCTCCCACCCCCACTCTCTTCTCCTCCCACCATCCCGTCTCCCCACCGTTACTCTCCCCCACCCCCCTTTCCTACCAACCCCCCCCCCCCCCGTGGTCCCGGCGAAAAGGAGGGAGCTGCGGAGCGCGGCCGTTACTGTGGCGTTGCCCTTCCCAGACTACTGGAGACGGATAGGGCGGCGGCGCGCTGGGTCCGTGCGATATCGGGGAGAGGTCTCCCGGGTATGGAGAGAGGAGAGAAGCAAGGGGAGAGAGGAGAGGTGAGCCGGTGATCCCGGGCGGGCGGCTCCGCTAACAGCGTCCATGTCGTTGGTGCGAGTGAGGAGAGGACGTGCGTGCGCACAGACGCACAGCAGCGCCACGCTGAAAACTTTCAATAAATCAGTTGGAGGGGGGGGGCAGCGCGAGCTCATCTCACAGGGGCATTGTGACGTCACACGCTGAAGGCCATCAATAAAATGCTTAGGGAAAAAAAGTT
Organism: Rhinoraja longicauda; assembly: GCF_053455715.1. NCBI lineage: Eukaryota > Metazoa > Chordata > Chondrichthyes > Rajiformes > Arhynchobatidae > Rhinoraja > Rhinoraja longicauda. The sequence continues at coordinate 13,871,989 of NC_135986.1, forward strand.
TTAACTTTAAAACCTCTGTAACTTAAAAGATATACGACCAAATTAAATTAAAATATCATTTTCCAGCAGCGTTCAGCCGAAATCAGTGAAATATATATACAAGCATATGAATATATTCACAAGATCTGAGTTTTAGTAGTATACTAGGCCAGGTGTGCCCGTTGGGCCCGTCCTCGTAGGGTTTCCATTGTAACCGGAAGGGGAGAGGGAGGGTGGAAGGAGGGGGGAGGGGGAGAGGGATGGAAGGGTTGAGGGAGGGAGGGAGGGAGGGGGGAGGGAGGGATGGAGTGAAGGAGGGAGGGGGGGAGGTAGGGGGCGAGGGGTGAGGGACGGTTGGAGGGAGGTGGGGAGGGAGGGGGGAGGGAGTTGGGGAGAGAGGGGGAGGAGGGGGGGAGGGAGTGGGGAAGGAGGTGGGAAGGAGGGGGGAGGAAGGGGTTGAGGGGGACGGGGGACCTCCCATTTTCCCAGTACCCCTCTTTCCCCCACCACCAAGCCCCCTCCGCAACGACCCCTGTTGTCCCCCTCCCCCAGTCCCCATTCTCAGACCCCCCCCCATTCTCTCTCCCGCAGACACACTCTAAGTGCTTTTTTCGCAACATTCCCGGTTACTAAGTGCTTCTCACAGCGATCTGTAAGTGCTTTTCGCAACAATGTAGCACCCATCTCACACAAGCATTGTGAAGTCACAAGCTGAAGACCTTGAAAAAAACGGTTAGAAATTAAAAAATTAACTTTAAAACCTCTGTAAAGAGTAGACACCCAATAGCAGCTGCTTTTCCATTGTGACGTCACACGCTGAATACCGCGGGGGGGGGGAAGGGGGGTCAGCTCGAGCTCATCTCACGGGGCATTGTGAAGTCACACGCTTAAGACTACATCCGCACCACAGCGCGCCCCTGAAAACTTTCAATAAATCGGGGGGGGCATCACTTTAATACCTCTGTAACTTAAAATATATACGACCAAATTAAATGAAAATATCACGGCCGGTCGTCCGGGAGATTGGCGATTAAGGCGGTGCAAAAACCGTGGCGCGAATGTTTACCGTTTTGCCGAAATGACTGATATAAATAAACATGAAACAAACATCACATATATTCACATGATCTGAGTTTTAATAGTATACTAGGCCAAGTGTGCCCGTTGGGCCCGTCCTCGTAGGGTTTCCATTGTAACCGGGAGGGGGGGTGGAGGGTGGAAGGAGGGGGGAGAGGGATGGAAGGGTGGAGGGAGGGAGGGGGGAGGGAGTGGGGGGAGGGAGGGATGGAGGGAAGGGTGGAGGGGGGGGGAGGGAGGGAGGGAGGGAGAGGTGGAGGGAGGTGTGGAAGGGGACGGAGGTGTTGAGGGTGGAGGGAGGGGGAGGGGGGGAGAGGGGAGAGGGAGGGGTGAGGGAGGTGGGGTGGGAGGGGGAGGTGAGTGTGGAGGGAGGGGGAGGGAGGGGGGGGAGGGCGAGGGGTGAGGGAGAGGGGAGGGAGAGGGAGGAGGGGGGGAGGTGGAGGGAGGTGTGGAGGGAGGGGGAGGGAGGGGGAAGGAGGGAGGGAGAGGGAAGGGTGAGGGAGGGAGGGGGAGGGAGGTTGGGCCCGTCCTCGTAGGGTTTCCATTGTAACCGGAGGGGGGAGGGAGGGAAGGGTGAGGGAGGGAAGGGTGGAGGGAGGGAAGGGGGAGGGGGAGAGGGATGGAAGGGTGAAGGGAGGGAGGGGGAGGGAGGGGGGGAGGGATGGAGGGAAGGGTGGAGGGGGGAGTTAGGGGCGAGGGGGAGGGTGGGGGGAGGGGAGTATGGAGGGAGGGGGGAGGGAGGTGTGGAGGGGAGGGAGGTGTGGAGGGGAGGAAGGGGGGAGGGGGAGGTGAGTGGGGAAGGAGAGGGGGAGGGAGAGGGGGGGGAGGGAGAGGGAGGGAGGGGAGGGGGAGGGTGGTGTGGAGGGGAGGGGGAGGGAGGGAGGGAGGGAGGGAGGGAGGGAGGGAGGGAGGGAGGAGGGAGGGAGGGAGGGAGGAGGGAGGGAGGGAGGGAGGGAGGGAGGGAGGAGGAGGGAGGGAGGGAGGAGGAGGGAGGGAGGGAGGGAGGGAGGGAGGGAGGGAGGGAGGGAGGGAGGGAGGGAGGGAGGGGAGGGAGGGAGGGAGGGAGGGAGGGAGGGAGGGAGGGAGGGAGGGAGGGAGGGAGGGAGGGAGGGAGGGAGGGAGGGAGGGAGGGAGGGAGGGAGGGAGGGAGGGAGGGAGGGAGGGAGGGAGGGAGGGAGGGAGGGAGGGAGGGAGGGAGGAGGGAGGGAGGGAGGGAGGGAGGGAGGGAGGGAGGGAGGGAGGGAGGGAGGGAGGGAGGGAGGGAGGGAGGGAGGGAGGGAGGGAGGGAGGGAGGGAGGGAGGGAGGGAGGGAGGGAGGGAGGGAGGGAGGGAGGGAGGGAGGGAGGGGGAGGAGGGAGGATGGGGGGAGTGGGAGGCGGGAGGGAGGTGTGGATGGGGAGGGAGGTGTGGAGGGAGGGGGGAGGGAGGGGGGAGGGAGGGCGGAGGGAGTAGGGGAGGTGGGAGGGAGGAGGGAGGGGTGGAGGGGGAGGGAGTGGGGGAGGGAGTGATGGAGAGAAGGGAGGAGGGGGGAATTGGGGGGGGGGGTGAGGGAGGGTGGAGGGAGGTGGTGAGGGAGGGGGAAGGAGTTGGGGAGGGAGGGGGATGAGGGTTGGGAGGGAGTGGGGATGTAGGTGGGAAGGAGGGGGGAGGAAGGGGTTGAGGGGGGGAAGGGGGACCTCCCCTTTTCCCAGTATCCCTCTTTCCCCACCACCAAGCCCCCTCTGCAACGAACCACGTTGTCGCCCACTCCAGACCCCCCCTTTCCCCAGCAGACCCCTTTCCCCTACTCTCTCTTGCCCCCAGCACCAACACTCCACCCCCGCTGTCCATGTCCGTCTTAACGCATGGGCCTGATGGGCACTACTTTAAAACAATAAGTGCTTTTTTCGCAACATTCCCGGTTACTAAGTGCTTCTCACAGCGATTTGTAAGTGCTTTTCGCAACAATGTAGCACCCATCTCACACAAGCATTGTGACGTCACACGCTGAAGACCTTGAAAAAACCGGTTAGAAATTAAAAATAATAACTTTAAAACCGCCGGGAGATTGGCGATTAAGGCGGTGCAAAAACCATGGCGCGACGGTTTACCGTTTTGCCGAAATCACTGATATAAATAAACATGAAACAAACATCACATATATTCACAAGATCTGAGTTTTAGTAGTATACTAAGTGATTCTCACAGCGATCTGTAAGTGCTATTCGCAACAATGTAGCATCCATCTCACAGGGGCATTGTGACATCACACGCTGAATACGCGGGGGAGGGGGGGGAAGGGGGGTCAGCTCGAGTTCATCTCACAGGGGCATTGTGACATCACACGCTGAACACTAAATCCGCACCACAGCGCCCCCCTGAAAACCTTCAATAAATCAGGGGGGCAGCGCTTTAAAACATCTGTAACTTAAAATATATACGACCAAATTAAATGAAAATATCACGGCCGGTCGTCCGGGACATTGGCGATTAAGGCGGTGCAAAAACCGTGGCGCGACTGTTTACCGTTTTGCCGAAATCACTGATATAATAAACATGAAACAAACATCACATATATTCACAAGATCTGAGTTTTAGTAGTATACTAGGCCAAGTGTGCCCGTTGGGCCCCTCCTCGTAGGGTTTCCATTGTAACCGGAAGGGGAGAGGGAGGGTGGAAGGAGGGGCGGGGGAGAGGGATGGAAGGGTTGAGGGAGGGAGGGAGGGAGGGGGGAGGGAGGGATGGTGAAGGAGGGAGGGGGGGGAGTTAGGGGGCGAGGGGTGAGGGAGGTTGGAGGGAGGTGGGGAGGGAGGGGGGAGGGAGTTGGGGAGAGTGGGGGAGGAGGGGGGGGAGGGAGTGGGGATGGAGGTGGGAAGGAGGGGGGAGGAAGGGGTTGAGGGGGGGACGGGGGACCTCAATTTTCCCCAGTACCCCTCTTTCCCCCACCACCAAGCCCCCTCCGCAACGACCCCTGTTGTCCCCCTCCCCAGTCCCCCATTCTCAGACCCCCCATTCTCTCTCCCCAGACACACTCTAAGTGCTTTTTTCGCAACATTCCCGGTTACTAAGTCCTTCTCACAGCGATCTGTAAGCGCTTTTCGCAACAATGTAGCAGCCATCTCACACAAGCATTGTGACGTCACACGCTGAAGACCTTGGAAAAAAACGGTTAGAAATAAAAAAATTAACTTTAAATTCTCTGTAAAGAGTAGACACCCAATAGCAGCTGCTTTTCCATTGTGACGTCACACGATGAATACCGCGGGGGGGGGAGGGTGAGGGAGGGAGGGGGGAGGGAGGTTGGGCCCGTCCTCGTAGGGTTTCCATTGTAACCGGGAGGTGGGAGGGAGGGAAGGGTGAGGGAGGGAAGGGTGGAGGGAGGGAAGGGGGGGAAAGGTGGAGGGAGGGGAAGGGGGAGGAAGGAGGGGGGAGGGAGGGGGAGGAGGGTGCGGGGAGGGTGGAGGGTGGAGGGGGGGAGGGAGGGAGGGAGAGGTGGAGGGAGGTGTGGAAGGGGAGGAGGTGTTGAGGTGGGAGGGAGGGGGAGGTGGGGAAGGGGGAGGGGGAGGGAGGGGTGAGGGAGGTGGGGTGGGAGGGGGGGAGGTGAGTGTGGAGGGAGGGGGAGGGAGGGGGGGAGTGAGAGGGGGGAGGAGAGGGGAGGGAGGGGGAAGGAGGGAGGGGGAGGGAAGGGTGAGGGAGGGAAGGGGGAGGGAGGTTGGGCCCGTCCTCGTAAGGTTTCCATTGTAACCGCGAGGGGGGAGGGAGGGAAGGGTGAGGGAGGGAAGGGTGGAGGAGGGAAGGGGGAGGGGGGGAGGGGTGGAGGGAGGGGGGAAGGGGGGAGGAAGGAGGGGAGGGAGGGAGGGAGGGAGGGAGGGAGGGAGGGAGGGAGGGAGGGAGGGAGGGAGGGAGGGAGGGAGGGAGGGAGGGAGGGGAGGGAGGGAGGGAGGGAGGGAGGGAGGGAGGGAGGGAGGGAGGGAGGGAGGGAGGAGGGAGGGAGGGAGGGAGGGAGGGAGGGAGGGAGGGAGGGAGGGAGGGAGGGAGGGAGGGAGGGAGGGAGGGAGGGAGGGAGGGAGGGAGGGAGGGAGGAGGGAGGGAGGGAGGGAGGGAGGGAGGGAGGGAGGGAGGAGGGAGGGAGGGAGGGAGGGAGGGAGGGAGGGAGGGAGGGAGGGAGGGAGGGAGGAGGGGAGGGAGGGAGGGAGGGAGGGAGGGAGGGAGGGAGGGAGGGAGGGAGGGAGGGAGGGAGGGAGGGAGGGAGGGAGGGAGGGAGGGAGGGAGGGGAGGGAGGGAGGGGAGGGAGGGAGGGAGGGAGGGAGGGAGGGGAGGGAGGGAGGGGAGGGAGGGAGGGAGGGAGGGAGGGAGGGAGGGAGGGAGGGAGGGAGGGAGGGGAGGGAGGGAGGGAGGGAGGGAGGGAGGGAGGGAGGGAGGGAGGGAGGGAGGGAGGGAGGGAGGGAGGGGGAGGGAGGGAGGGAGGGAGGGAGGGAGGGAGGGAGGGAGGGAGGGAGGGAGGGAGGGAGGGAGGGAGGGAGGGAGGGAGGGAGAGGAGGGAGGATGGGGGGAGTGGGAGGCGGGAGGGAGGTGTGGATGGGGAGGGAGGTGTGGAGGGAGGGGGGGAGGGAGGGGGGAGGGAGGGGGGAGGGAAGGGCGGAGGGAGTAGGGGAGGTGGGAGGGAGGAGGGAGGGGTGGAGGGGGAGGGAGTGGGGGAGGGAGTGATGGAGAGAAGGGAGGAGGGGGGAATTGGGGGGGGTGAGGGAGGGTGGAGGGAGGTGGGGAGGGAGGGGGGAAGGAGTTGGGGAGGGAAGGGGATGAGGGTTGGGAGGGAGTGGGGATGTAGGTGGGAAGGAGGGGGGTGGAAGGGGTTGAGGGGGGAAGGGGGACCTCCCCTTTTTCCCAGTATCCCTCTTTCCCCACCACCAAGCCCCCTCTGCAACGAACCACGTTGTCGCCCACTCCAGAACCCCCCCTTTCCCCAGCAGACCCCTTTCCCCTACTCTCTCTTGCCCCCCGCACCAACACTCCACCCCCGCTGTCCATGTCCGTCTTAACGCATGGGCCTGATGGGCACTACTTTAAAACAATAAGTGCTTTTTTCGCAACATTCCCGGTTACTAAGTGCTTCTCACAGCGATCTGTAAGTGCTTTTCGCAACAATGTAGCACCCATCACACACAAGCATTGTGACGTCACACGCTGAAGACCTTGAAAAAAACCGGTTAGAAATTAAAAATAATAACTTTTAAACCGCCGGGAGATTGGCGATTAAGGCGGTGCAAAAACCATGGCGCGACGGTTTACCGTTTTGCCGAAATCACTGATATAAATAAACATGAAACAAACATCACATATATTCACAAGATCTGAGTTTTAGTAGTATACTAAGTGATTCTCACAGCGATCTGTAAGTGCTATTCGCAACAATGTAGCATCCATCTCACAGGGGCATTGTGACATCACACGCTGAATACCGCGGGGGAGGGGGGGAAGGGGGGTCAGCTCGAGTTCATCTCACAGGGGCATTGTGACATCACACGCTGAAGACTAAATCCGCACCACAGCGCCCCCCTGAAAACCTTCAATAAATCAGGGGGCAGCGCTTTAAAACCTCTGTAACTTAAAATATATACGACCAAATTAAATGAAAATATCACGGCCGGTCGTCCGGGACATTGGCGATTAAGGCGGTGCAAAAACCGTGGCGCGACTGTTTACCGATTTGCCGAAATCACTGATATAATAAACATGAAACAAACATCACATATATTCACAAGATCTGAGTTTTAGTAGTATACTAGGCCAAGTGTGCCCGTTGGGCCCCTCCTCGTAGGGTTTCCATTGTAACCGGAAGGGGAGAGGGAGGGTGGAAGGAGGGGGGCGGGGGAGAGGGATGGAAGGGTTGAGGGAGGGAGGTAGGGAGGGGGGAGGGAGGGATGGTGAAGGAGGGAGGGGGGGGAGTTAGGGGGCGAGGGGTGAGGGAGGTTGGAGGGAGGTGGGGAGGGAGGGGGGAGGGAGTTGGGGAGAGTGGGGGAGGAGGGGGGGAGGGAGTGGGGATGGAGGTGGGAAGGAGGGGGGAGGAAGGGGTTGAGGTGGGACGGGGGACCTCCAATTTTCCCAGTACCCCTCTTTCCCCCCACCACCAAGCCCCCTCCGCAACGACCCCTGTTTGTCCCCCTCCCCAGTCCCCATTCTCAGACCCCCCCATTCTCTCTCCCCCAGACACACTCTAAGTGCTTTTTTCGCAACATTCCCGGTTACTAAGTCCTTCTCACAGCGATCTGCAAGTGCTTTTCGCAACAATGTAGCAGCCAATCTCACACAAGCATTGTGACGTCACACGCTGAAGACCTTGGAAAAAAACGGTTAGAAATAAAAAAAATAACTTTAAAACCTCTGTAAAGAGTAGACACCCAATAGCAGCTGCTTTTCCATTATGACGTCACACGCTGAATACCGCGGGGGGGGGGGGAGGGTGAGGGAGGGAGTGGGAGGGAGGTTGGGCCCGTCCTCGTAGGGTTTCCATTGTAACCGGGAGGTGGGAGGGAGGGAAGGGTAAGGGAGGGAAGGGTGGAGGGAGGGAAGGGGGAGGGGGGGAAAGGTGGAGGGAGGGGGAAGGGGGGAGGAAGGAGGGGGGAGGGAGGGGGAGGAGGGTGGGGGGAGGGTGGAGGGTGGAGGGGGGGAGGAGGGAGGGAGGGAGGGAGAGGTGGAGGGAGGTGTGGAAGGGGAGGGAGGTGTTGAGGTGGGAGGGAGGGGGAGGGGGGGGAAGGGGGAGGGGGGAGGGAGGGGTGAGGGAGGTGGGGTGGGAGGGGGAGGTGAGTGTGGAGGGAGGGGGAGGGAGGGGGGGAGTGAGAGGGGGGAGGGAGAGGGGAGGGAGAGGGAGGGAGGGGGGTAGGTGGAGGGAGTTGTGGAGGGAGGGGGAGGGAGGGGGAAGGAGGGAGGGGGAGGGAAGGGTGAGGGAGGGAGGGGGAGGGAGGTTGGGCCCGTCCCTCGTAAGGTTTCCATTGTAACCGGGAGGGGGGAGGGAGGGAAGGGTGAGGGAGGGGAAGGGTGGAGGGAGGGAAGGGGGAGGGGGGAAGGGTGGAGGGAGGGGAAGGGGGGAGGAAGGAGGGGGGAGGGAGGGGGGAGGAGGGTGGGGGGAGGGTGGAGGGGGGAGGGAGGAGGGTGGGGGGAGGCTGGAGGGGGGAGGGTGGAGGGAGGGAGGGAGGGAGGGAGGGAGGGAGGGAGGGAGGGAGGGAGGGAGGGAGGGAGGGAGGGAGGGAGGGAGGGAGGGAGGGAGGGGAGGGGAGGGAGGGAGGGAGGGAGGGAGGGAGGGAGGGAGGGAGGGAGGGAGGGAGGGAGGGAGGGAGGGAGGGAGGGAGGGAGGGAGGGAGGGAGGGAGGGAGGAGGGAGGGAGGGAGGGAGGGAGGGAGGGAGGGAGGGAGGGAGGGAGGGGAGGGAGGGAGGGAGGGAGGGAGGGAGGGGAGGAGGGAGGGAGGGAGGGAGGGAGGGAGGGAGGGAGGGAGGGAGGGAGGGGAGGGAGGGAGGGAGGATGTGAGGGAGGGAGGGAGGGAGGGAGGGAGGGAGGGAGGGAGGGAGGGAGGAGGGAGGGAGGGAGGGAGGGAGGGAGGGAGGGAGGGAGGGAGGGAGGGAGGGAGGGAGGGAGGGAGGGAGGGAGGGAGGGAGGGAGGGAGGGAGGGAGGGAGGAGGGAGGGAGGGAGGGAGGGAGGGAGGGAGGGAGGGAGGGAGGGAGGGAGGGAGGGAGGGAGGGAGGGAGGGAGGGAGGGAGGGAGGGAGGGAGGGAGGGAGGGAGTTAGGTGGGAGGGAGGGAGGGAGGGAGGAAGGGAGATGTGAGGGAGGGAGGGGGAGGGGGGGAGTGGGGGAGGGGGGAGGAGTGATCTCCGGACTACTCTAGTCGGCAGCGGAGGTAGGACTACTGGAGTCGGGCAGCGGCGGACCTGGGAGCGTCAGGAGGGGAGAGAAGCGAGAGGAGAGAGGAGAGAGGCGCTGCGGGAGGGGCGCACAAGATGGCGGAGCGTGAGTAGGGCCGCCATCTGTCTGAAGCACCGACGGGTCCGTCGGTGGCAGCGGCCCTGGTCGACGCAGCCATCTGTGGAAGCGGCCGGCGAAAAGCACTTACGGATCGTGCAGGGAGGAGGAGGGATCTGCGGAGCGCGGCCGTTACTGTTGCGTTGCCGAGCCCGGACTACTGGAGAGCGCAATTAAAGACGGTACAGGGAAGTTGAGAGGGTGTGACCAAAGAGCCGTGGACCCAAAGCCTCTCCTGTATTTGTGTAGCACTCTCAACCCCCTACTCAATCACCCTTATCCCCCACTCTCCCATCTTCCCTGACGCCCACTCTCCCTTCTCCCCCACCCCCACCCCTCCACCACACCCAGCCCTCCTCCCCAGTCCCACTCTCCCTCCCACCCCCACTCGCACTCCCCCCCCACTCGCACCCCCCCACTCGCACTCTCCCCCCCCCACACTCGCACTCCCCTCCCCACTCGCACTCTCCCCACCACCCCCCTTCCCACCACTTTCCCCTCCCCCACCATCTTTGTGAAGTCGCGACGGGCCGTCAATTGCTGCGGCCCTGGTCGACCCCGCCATCGGTGGAAGCGGCCGCTGAAGAAGAAGAAGAAGAAGCTGCCCGCTGCGCTGCGGCCTATGTGCGGTAACGGTGCGGGGCGCGGGAGGGGGGACTCGAGGACGCAGTGGCGTGGGTTGAAGGGACGGATGAGCGGACCATTAGTTAAATGTGCGGGGGGGGGGTTGCGCATTATGAAAAGGTCGGTGGGGGGAGCGCATTAGTGAAAGTTCCGAACGGGGGGAGAGCGCATCAGTTAAAGGTCCAGGGGGGGAGCGCATTAGTGAAAGTTCCGTGCGGGGGGAGAGCGCGTTAGTTAATGGTCCGGGGGGGGAACGCATTAGTGAAAGTTCCGAGCGGGGGGAGAGCGCATTAGTTAAAGGTCCGGGGGGGGGGAAGCGCATTAGTGAAAGTTCCGAGCGGGAGGAGAGCGCATTAGTTAAAGGTCCGGGGGGGGAGCGCAATAGTGAAAGTTCCGAGCGGGGGGAGAGCGCATTAGTTAAAGGTCCGGGGGGGGGAGCGCATTAGTTAAAGATCCGAACGGGGGGGTCGCATTAGTTAAAGGTGCGGGGGGGGGGAGGGGGGAGAGCATTAGGAAAAATTCCGTTGGGGGGGCGCATTTGTTAAAAGTCCGGGGGTGGGGGGAGCGCATTAGTTAATGGTCGGGGGGGGGGCGAGCTCATCTCTTGAAGACGTGCTGTTTTCATTGTGACGTCACACGCTGAATACGCGGGGGGGGGAGGGGGGCAGCGCGAGTTCATCTCACAGGGGCATTGTGACGTCACACGCTGAAGACCAATAAATCAGTTAAAAAATGAAATGTCTAAACTTTAAAACCTCTGTAATTTAAAATATATACGACCAAATTAAATGAAAATATCACGGCCGGTCGTCTGGGAGATTGTCGATTAAGGCGGTGCAAAAACCGTGGCGCGACGGATTACCGTTTTGCCGAAATCACTGATATATAAAACAAAAATCATGAAACATACATCACATATATTCACAAGATCTGAGTTTTAATAGTCTACTAGCACGTGTGCCCGTTGGGCCCGTCCTCGTAGGGTTTCCATTGTAACCGGGAGGTGAGTGGGGGGAGGGAAGGGGGAGGGAGGGAGGAGGGAGGTGTGGAGGGGGGAGGGGAGGGGAAGGGTGGGGGAGGGGAGGGGGAAGGGGGGAGGTGAGAGGGAGAGGGGAGGGAGGGAGTAGGGGGTAGGGGAGGGAGGGGGAGGGAGGGGGAGGGAGGGGGGAGGGAGGGGGGAGAGGAGGGGGAGGGGAGGGGGGAAGGGGGGAGGGAGGGGGACCTCCCCTTTTCCCAGTACCCCTCTTTCCCCGTTGGGCCCGTCCTCGTAGGGTTTCCATTGTAACCGGGAGGAGGGGAGGGAGGGAAGGGGAGGGAGGAGGGAGGTGAGGAGGGAGGAGGGGAGGGGGAGGGAGGGGGGTGTGGAGGGGGGAGGGGAGGGGGAAGGGGGGAGGGAGAGGGGAGGGAGGGGGTAGGGGGGAGGGGGAGGGAGGGGGGAGGGAGGGGGAGGGGAGGGTGGAGGGGAGGGGGAAGGGGGGAGGGAGGGGGACCTCCCATTTTCCCAGTACCCCTATTTCCCCGTTGGGCCCGTCCTCGTAGGGTTTCCATTGTAACCGGAAGGAGGGGAGGGAGGGAAGGGGGAAGGAAGGAGGGGGGAGGGAGGGGGGAGGAGGGTGGGGGGGAAGGTGGAGGGGGGAGGGAGGAGGGTGGGGGAGGCTGGAGGGGGGAGGTGGAGGGGGAGGGAGGGAGGGAGGGAGGGAGGGAGGGAGGGAGGGAGGGAGGGAGGGAGGGAGGGAGGGAGGGAGGGAGGGAGGGAGGGAGGGAGGGAGGGAGGGAGGGAGGGAGGGAGGGAGGGAGGGAGGGAGGGAGGGAGGGAGGGAGGGAGGGAGGGAGGGAGGAGGGAGGGAGGGAGGGAGGGAGGGAGGGAGGGAGGGAGGGAGGGAGGGAGGGAGGGAGGGAGGGAGGGAGGGAGGGAGGGAGGGAGGGAGGGAGGGAGGGAGGGAGGGAGGGAGGGAGGGAGGGAGGGAGGGAGGGAGGGAGGGAGGGAGGGAGGGAGGGAGGGAGGGGAGGGAGGGAGGGAGGGAGGGAGGGAGGGAGGGAGGGAGGGAGGGAGGGAGGGAGGGAGGGAGGTGGGAGGGAGGGAGGGAGGGAGGAAGGGAGATGTGAGGGAGGGAGGGGGGGGGAGTGGGGGAGGGGAGGAGTGATCTCCGGACTACTCTAGTCGGCAGCGGAGGTAGGACTACTGGAGTCGGGCAGCGGCGGACCTGGGAGCGTCAGGAGGGGAGAGAAGCGAGAGGAGAGAGGAGAGAGGCGCTGCGGGAGGGGCGCACAAGATGGCGGAGCGTGAGTATGCCGCCATCTGTCTGAAGCACCGACGGGTCCGTCGGTGGCAGCGGCCCTGGTCGACGCAGCCATCTGTGGAAGCGGCCGGCGAAAAGCACTTACGGATCGTGCAGGGAGGAGGAGGGATCTGCGGAGCGCGGCCGTTACTGTTGCGTTTGCCGAGCCCGGACTACTGGAGAGCGCAATTAAAGACGGTACAGGGAAGTTGAGAGGGTGTGACCAAAGAGCCGTGGACCCAAAGCCTCTCCTGTATTTGTGTAGCACTCTCAACCCCTACTCAATCACCCTTATCCCCCACTCTCCCATCTTCCCTGACGCCCACTCTCCCTTCTCCCCCACCCCCACCCCTCCACCACACCCAGCCCTCCTCCCCAGTCCCACTCTCCCTCCCACCCCCACTCGCACTCCCCCCCCACTCGCACCCCCCCCACTCGCACTCTCCCCCCCCCCCACACTCGCACTCCCCTCCCCACTCGCACTCTCCCCACCACCCCCCTTCCCACCACTTTCCCCTCCCCCACCATCTTTGTGAAGTCGCGACGGGCCGTCAATTGCTGCGGCCCTGGTCGACCCCGCCATCGGTGGAAGCGGCCGCTGAAGAAGAAGAAGAAGAAGCTGCCCGCTGCGCTGCGGCCTATGTGCGGTAACGGTGCGGGGCGCGGGAGGGGGGACTCGAGGACGCAGTGGCGTGGGTTGAAGGGACGGATGAGCGGACCATTAGTTAAATGTGCGGGGGGGGGGTTGC
>NC_135986.1:13885189-13898795 GCF_053455715.1 Rhinoraja longicauda
AACCGTAGCGCCACGATTTTAGCCTTAATCACCACGCGTTATCTGCTGGAAAATTATATTTTTATTTAATTCGGTCGCATATTTTTTTAAAGTTACAGAGGTTTTAAAGCGCTGCCCCCCCCCTTTCCAGGGGGCGCTGCGGTGCGGATTTAGTCTTCAGCGTGTGACGTCACAATGCCCCTGTGAGATGAGCTCGAGCTGACCCCCCCTTCAGCGTGTGATGTCACAATGGACAAGCAGCTGCTATTGGGTGTCTACTCTTTACAGAGGTTTTAAATTAAAATATTTTTATTTCTAACCTTTTTTTCAAGGACTTCAGCTTGTGACGTCACAATGCTTGTGTGAGATGGGTGCAGCACTTAAAAAGCACTTATTGTTTTTTAAAGTAGTGTTTTTTATTGCAAGTCACTTAACATACACAGATCAGCATGGGGCCCCTATGCTCGTGGGCCACCGGGGCAAGTGTTTCGAAAAAAGCACTTAGAGTGTGTCTGGGGGAGAGAGAGAATGGGGGGGGGTCTGAGAATGGGGACTGGGGAGGGGGACAACAGGGGACGTTGCGGAGGGGGCTTGGTGGTGGGGGAAAGAGGGGTACTGGGAAAAGGGAGGTCCCCTTCACCCCTCAAACCCTTCCTCCCCCCTCCTTCCCACCTCCATCCACACTCCCTCCCCCCACCTACCCAACTCCCTCCCCCCTCCCTCCCCACCTCCCTCACCCCTCCCCCCCTAACTCCCCCCTCCCTCCTTCCCTCCATCCCTCCCCCCTCCCTCCACACTTCCATCCCTCTCCCCCTCCCCCCTCCTTCCACCCTCCATTCCAGTTACAATGGAAACCCTACGGGGACGGGCCCAACGGGGAAAGAGGGGTACTGGGAAAAGGGGAGGTCCCCCTCCCTCCCCCCTTCCCCTCTCCCCTCCCCCCTCCCACCCCCTCCCTCCACCTCCCCCCCTTTCCCCCTCCACCCCCTTCCCCCCTCCCCTCTCCCCCTTCCCCCTCCCTCCCCCTCCCCTCCTCCCTCCACACCTCCCACCCTCCCCCCTCCCTCCCCGCCTCCCGGTTACAATGGAAACCCTACGAGGACGGGACCAACGGGGAAAGAGGGGTACTGGGAAAAGTGGAGGTCCCCCTCCCTCCCCCTACCCCCCTCCCTCCCCTCTCCCTCCCCCCTCCCCCATCTCCCCCCCATCCCCCCTCCCCTCCCCCTCCCCTCCCCCCTCCCTCCCCCACCACACCTCCCTCCTCCCTTCCCTCCACCCCACTCCCCTCCCGGTTACAATGGAAACCATACGAGGACGGGCCCAACGGGGAAAGAGGGGTACTGGGAAAAGGGGAGGTCCCCTCCCTCCCCCTCCCCCCTTTCCCCCTCCCTCCCCCGTCCCTCCACCTCCTCCCCTTCCCCCCTCCCCCCCTTCCCCCCTCCCCTCCCCCTTCCCTCCCCTCCTCCCATCCACACCTCCCTCCTCCCTCCGTCCCCCTCCCTCCCCGCCTCCTGGTTACAATGGAAACCCTACGAGGACGGGGCCCAACGGGGAAAGAGGGATACTGGGAAACGGGTGGTCCCCCTCCCTCCCCCTTCCCCCCTCCCTCCCCCTCCCCCCCTCCCCCTTCCCTTCCCCTTCCCCCTTCCCCCCACCCCCTCGCCCCTCACCCTCCCCTCCCCCCTCCACACCTCCCTCCTCCCTTCCCTCCCCCCCACTCCCCTCCCGGTTACAATGTAAACCCTACGAGGACGGGCCCAACGGGCACACTTGTGCTAGTATCTATCTATATACTATTAAAACTCAGATGTTGTATATATATATGTATATTCCACTGATGTCGGCTGAATACGGCAATTCCGGCAAAACGGTGAACCTTAGCGCCATGATTTCTGTGCCGCTTTAATCAGCATGCGGTTCGCTGCTGGAAAATGATATTTTTATTTAATTCGGACGCATAATTTTTAAGTTACAGAGGTTTAAAAGTGCTGCCCCCCCTGATTTATCGAAGTTTTGACAGAAGGGGGGCGCTGCGGTGCGGCAGTGCTCAGTACGCATGCGCGGAATCTCATCACTCTGTACTCAGCACGCATGCGCGGCATCTCCTCACTCGCACCAAAACAATGGACGCCGTTAGCGGAGCCAGCCCGCGATCAACGGCTCACCTCTCCTCTCTCCCCTTGCTTCTCTCCTCTCTCCAACACCCGGGAGAACATCTCCCCGCAATCCCACCCCCCCCCCGGGCCTTTGAATGATGCGATCTCCCGAAGCAACCCCCCCCAACGGACTTTTCAAAGATCCGATCACCCGCACTCCCCCCCCCCCCCCGGGCCTTTAACTGATGCTAAGAGTGTGTCTGGGAGAGAGAAAATGGGGGGGGGGGCTGAGAATGGGGAATGGGACAACAGGGGTAGTGCGGAGGGGACTTGGTGGTGGGGGAAAGAGGGGTAATGGGAAAAGGGGAGGACCATATCCCTCCCCTCTTCCCCCCCCTCGCTCCCCCATCTCTCCCCCCCCCTCCCTCCCTCCACAAATACCACCCCATCTCTCATCACCATCCCTCCACCCTCCATCCTCAACACATCCCTCCCTCCACCACTCTCTCAATTCACTCAACACCTCACTCCCCCAAACCTCACTCTCCAACCCTCCCCCCTTAACTCCCTCACCCCCTCCCGGATACAATGGACGGGCCAAAGGGGAGAGTGTGGGGAGAGTAAGAGTGGGGATGGGGGACGAGAGAATGGGAGAGTGGGGAATGGGCCCAACGGGCCCACTTGGTCTAGTATACTATTAAAACTCAGATGTTGTATATATATATATATATTCCACTGATGTCGGCTGAATAAGGCAATTCCGGCAAAACGGTGAACCGTAGCGCCACGATTTATGTACCGCCTTAATCAGCATGCGGTTCGCTGCTGGAAAATGATGTTTTTATTTAATTCGGACGCATATTTTTAAAGTTACAGAGGTTTAAAAGTGCTGCCCCCCCTCATTTATCGAAGTTTTGACAGAAGGGGGGCGCTGCGGTGCGGCAGTGCTCAGTACGCATGCGCGGAATCTCCTCACTCTGTACTCAGCACGCATGCGCGGCATCTCCTCACTCGCACCAAAACAATGGACGCCGTTAGCGGCGCCAGCCCGCGATCACCGGCTCACCTCTCCTCTCTCCCCTTGCTTCTCTCCTCTCTCCCACACCCGGGAGAACATCTCCCCGCTATCCCACCCCCCCCCCTGGCCTTTGAATGATGCGATCTCCCGAAGCCCCCCCCCCTCCGGACTTTTCACTGATCCGATCACCCGCACCCCCCTCCCCCCCGGGCCTTTAACTGATGCAAGAGTGTGTCTGGGGAAGAGAAAATGGGGGGGGGGGGCTGAGAATGGGGAATGGGACAACAGGGGTAGTGCGGAGGGGAATTGGTGGTGGGGGAAAGAGGGGTACTGGGAAAAGGGGAGGTCCATATCCCTCCCCTCTCCCCATCCCTCCCTCCCCCCCTCTCTCCCTCCCCCCCTCTCTCCCTCCCCCCTCCCCCCCCCCCCCTCCCTCCTTACCACCCCATCTCTCATCACCCTCCCCCCCTCCCTCCACCCTCCATCCTCAACACATCCCTCCCTCCAACACTCCCTCCCCCTCGATCACTCCACACCTCCCTCCCCCAAACCTCCCTCTCCCCTCCCCCCCTTCACTCCCTCACCCCCTCCCGGATACAATGGAAACCCTAAGAGGACGGGCCAAAGGGTAGAGTGTGGGGGAGAGTAAGAGTGGGGATGGGGGACGAGAGAATGGGGGAGTGGGGAATGGGCCCAACGGGCCCACTTTGTCTAGTATACTATTAAAACTCAGATCTTGTATATATATATTTTTTTGGGTTTGACCTGAATATTTGATATGTTTGTACGTAACAGCAATTGCGGCAAAACGGTGAACAGTAGCGCGACGGTTTTCGCACCGCCTTAATCGCCAACCTCCCAAACGACCGGCCGTGATATTTTCATTTGATTTAGTCGCATGTTTTTTTAAGTTACAGAGTTACAGGGGGGCGTTGTGGTGCGGATTTAGTCTTCAGTTTGTGACGTCACAATGCCCCTGTGAGATGAGTTCGAGTTGACCCCCCTTCAGCGTGTGATGTCACAATGGACAAGCAGCTGCTATTGGGTGTCTACTCTTTGCAAATTTACATTTTTTTATTTTTAACCTTTTTTTTCAAGGTCTTCAGCTTGTGACGTCGCAATGCTTGTGTGAGATGGGTGCTACATTGTTGCGAAAAGCAACTGATTGTTTTTTAAAGTTGTGTTTTTGATTGCAAGTCACTTAACATACACAGATCAGAATGGGGCCCCTATGCTCGTGGGCCACCGGGGCAAGTGTTTCGAAAAAAGAAAGGGGAGGTCCCCCTTCCCCCCTCAACCCCTTCCTCCCCACTCCTTCCCACCTCCATCCCCACTCCCTCCCCCCCTCCTCCCCAACTCCCTCCCCATCCCTCCCCACCTCCCTCACCCCTCGGGGACGGGCCCAACGGGGAAAGAGGGGTGCTGGGAAAAGGGGAGGTCCCCCTCCCCCTCCCTCCCCCATCCCCCCTCCCCCCTTCCCCCCTCCCATCCCACCCCTTACCCCCTCCCCCCTCCATCCCCCTCCCCTCCTCCCTCCCTCCCCCCTCCCTCCCCGCCACCCGGTTACAATGGAAACCCTACGAGGACGGGCCCGACGGGGAAAGAGGGGTACTGTTAAAAGGGGAGGTCCCCCTCCCTCCCCCCTTCCCCTCTCCCTCCCCTCTTCCCCCCTCCCCCCCTTCCCTCCCCTCCTCCCTCCACACCTCCCTCCTCCCTCCCTCCCCCCTCCCTCCCCGCCTCCCGGTTACAATTGAAATCCTACGAGGACGGGTCCAACGGGGAAAGAGGGGTACTGGGAAAACGGGTGGTCCCCCTCCCTCCCCCCCTCCTTCCCCCTCCCTCCTAACCCCTCCCTCCCCTCTCCCTCCCCCCTCAACCCTTCCCCCCTCCCCCCTCCCCTCCCCCCTCCCGCCCCCTCCCCTCCTCCCTCCACACCTCCCTCCTCCCTCCCTCCCTCCCCTTCCCTCCCTCCCCTCCTCCCGGTTACAATGGAAAACCTACGAGGACGGGCCCAACGGGGAAAGAGGGGTACTGGGAAAAGGGGAGGTCCCCCCTCCCCCTCCCCCCTATCCCCCTCCCTCCCCTCTCCCTCCCCCCTCCCTTCCCCCCTCCCCTCCCCCCCTCCCTCCTACTCCCCTCCTCCCTCCACACCTCCCTCCTCACTCCCCCTTCCCTCCCTCCCCTCCTCCCGGTTACAATGGAAACCCTACGAGGACGGGCCCAACGGGGAAAGAGGGGTACTGGGAAAAGGGGAGGTCCCCCGTCCCCCTCCCCCCTAACCCCTCCCTCCCCTCTACATCCCCCCTCCCCCCTACCCCCCTCCCTCCCCTCTCCCTCCCCCTCCCCCTCTCCCCTTCCACCCTCCCCTCCCCCTCCCTCCCCCTCCCCTCCTCCCTCCCTCCCCCTTCCCTCCCCCCCACCCTCCCCCTTCCCTCCCCCCACTCCGCTCCCGGTTACAATGGAAACCCTACGAGGACGGGCCCGACGGGGAAAGAGGGGTACTGGGAAAAGAGGAGGTCCCCCTCCCTCCCCCCTTCCCCTCTCCCTCCCCTCTTCCCCCCTCCCCTCCCCCCCTTCCCTCCCCTCCTCCCTCCACACCTCCCTCCTCCCTCCCTCCCCCCTCCCTCCCCGCCTCCCGGTTACAATGGAAACCCTACGAGGACGGGCCCAACGGGGAAAGAGGGGTACTGGGAAAACGGGTGGTCCCCTCCCTCCCCCCCTCCCTCCCCCTCCCTCCTACCCCCTCCCTCCCCTCTCCCTCCCCCCTCCACCCTTCCCCCCTCCCCCCTCCCCTCCCCCTTCCCTCCCCCTCCCCTCCTCCCTCCACACCTCCCTCCTCCCTCCCTCCCTCCCCCTTCCCTCCCTCCCCTCCTCCCGGTTACAATGGAAACCCTACGAGGACGGGCCCAACGGGGAAAGAGGGGAACTGGGAAAAGGGGAGGTCCCCCTCCCTCCCCCTTCCCCCCTGCCCTCCTCCTCCCCCTCCCCCCCTACCCCTCCCCCTCCCCCTCCCCTCCCCACTCCATCCCCCTCCCCTCCTCCCTCCACACCTCCCTCCTCCCTCCCTCCCCCTTCCCTCCCTCCCCTCCTCCCGGTTACAATGGAAACCCTACGTGGACGGGCCCAACGGGGAAAGAGGGGTAATGGGAAAAGGGGAGGTCCCCCTCCCTCCCCCCTTCCCCCTCCTCCCCTCCCCCCTCCCCTTCCCCTCCATCCCCCTCCCCCCCTACCCCCCTCTCTCCCCTCTCCCGCCCCCCTTCCCCCCCTTTACCCCCCTCCCCTCCCCCCCTCCCTCCCCCTCCACACCTCCCTCCTCCCTCCCCCTTCCCTCCCTCCCCTCCTCCCGGTTACAATGGAAACCCTACGAGTACCGGCCCAACGGGGAAAGAGGGGTACTGGGAAAATGGGAGGTCCCCCCTCCCCCTCCCCCCTATCCCCCTCCCTCCCCTCTCCCTCCCCCCTCCCTTCCCCCTCCCCTCCCCCCTCCCTCCTCCTCCCCTCCTCCCTCCACACCTCCCTCCTCACTCCCCCTTCCCTCCCTCCCCTCCTCCCGGTTATAATGGAAACCCTACGAGGACGGGCCCAACGGGGAAAGAGGGGTACTGGGAAAAGGGGAGGTCCCCCCTCCCCCTCCCCCCTAACCCCTCCCTCCCATCTCCATCCCCCCTCCCCCCTACCCCGCTCCCTCCCCTCTCCCTCCCCCTCCCCCCTTCACCCCTCCCCTCCCCCCTCCCTCCCCCTCCCCTCCTCCCTCCCTCCCCCTTCCCTCCCCCCCACCCTCCCCCTTCCCTCCCCCCCACTCCCCTCCCGGTTACAATGGAAACCCTACGAGGACGTGCCCAACGGGCACACTTGTGCTAGTCTATCTATCTATCTATCTATCTATCTATCTATCTATCTATCTATCTATCTATCTATCTATCTATATACTATTAAAACTCAGATGTTGTATATATATATGTATATTCCACTGATGTCGGCTGAATACGGCAATTCCGGCAAAACGGTGAACTGTAGCGCCACGATTTTTGTACCGCCTTAATCAGCATGCGGTTCGCTGCTGGAAAATGATATTTGTATTTAATTCGGACGCATATCTTTTAAGTTACAGAGGTTTAAAAGTGCTGCCCCCCCTGATTTATCGAAGTTTTGACAGAAGGGGGGCGCTGCGGTGCGGATTTATTCTGCATTGTGATGTCACAATGCCCCTGTGAGATGAACTCGAGCAGACCCCCCTTCCCCCCCCCGTGGTATTCAGCGTGTGACGTCACAATGCCCTCTCCTCTCCTCTCCCCCCTCTCCTCTCCCCCCTCTCCCCTCTCCTCTCCCCTCTCCTCTCCCCCCTCTCCTCTCCCCCTCTCCCCTCTCCTCTCCCCTCTCCTCTCCCCCCTCTCCTCCTCCCCTCTCTCCTCTCCCCTCTCCTCTCCCCCCTCTCCCCTCCCCCTCTCCTCTCCCCCCTCTCCTCTCCCCTCCCTCCCCCTCCCTCCCCCTCCCCCCCCTACCCCCCCTCCCCTCTCCCCCTCCCTCCCCCCTCCCTCCCCCCTCCCTCCCCCTCACCCCTACCCCCTCACTCCCCCCCTTCCCCCCTCCCCTCCCCCCTCCCTCCCCCTCCCCTCCTCCCTCCACACCTCCCTCCTCCCTCCCTCCCCCTTCCCTCCCTCCCCTCCTCCCGGTTACAATGGAAACCCTACGAGGACGGGCCCAACGGGGAAAGAGGTGTACTGGGAAAAGGGGAGGTCCCCCTCCCTCCCCCCTTCCCCCTCCCCTCCCCCCTCCCCTCTCCCTCCCCCTCCCTCCCCCTCCCCCCTACCCCCCTCCCTCCCCTCCCCCCTCCCTCCCCTCCCCTCCTCCCTCCACACCTCCCTCCCTCCCCCTTCCCGCCCTCCCCTCCTCCCGGTTACAATGGAAACCCTACGAGGACGGGCCCAACGGGGAAAGAGGGGTACTGGGAAAAGGGGAGGTCCCCCTCCCTCCCTCCCCCCTACCCACCTCCCTCCCCTCTCCCTCCCCCCCTTCCCTCCTCCCTTCCCCCCTCCCCTCCCCCCTCCCATCCCCCCCTCTCCCCCCTCCCTCCCCCTACCCCCCTCCCTCCCCTCTCCCTCCCCCCTCCCCCCCTCCCCTCCCCCCTCCCTCCCCTCCTCCCTCCCCCTTCCCTCCCCCAACCCTCCCCCTTTCCTCCCCTCCCGGTTACAATGGAAACCCTACGAGGACGGGCCCAACGGGCCCACTTGGTCTAGTATACTACTAAAACTCAGATCTTGTGTATATATATTTTTTGGGTTTGACCTGAATTATTTGATATATTTATTTGTTCGTATCAGCGATTGCGGCAAAACGGTGAACAGTAGCGTGACGGTTTTCGCACCGCCTAAATCGCCAACCTCCCAAACGACCGGCCGTGATATTTTCATTTGATTTAGTCGCATGTTTTTTAAGTTACAGAGGTTTTAAAGCGCTGCCCCCCCCCCCTATTCTTCCCACGGAAGAAATGGGGGAGATATTAAACAATTTCTTTTCTTCGGTATTTACCGAGGAGAAGGATATTGAATTATGTGAGGTAAGCGAAACAAGTAGAGTAGTGATGGAAATTAGGAGGATTAAAGAAGAGGAGGTACGGACTCTTTTGAAGAATATAAAAGTGGATAAGTCTCCAGGTCCTGATAGGATATTCCCTAGGACATTGAGGGAAGTTAGTGCAGAAATAGCAGGGGCTATGACGGAAATATTTCAAACGTCATTAGAAACAGGGATGGTGCCGGAAGATTGGCGCATTGCGCATGTTGTGCCTTTGTTTAAAAAAGGTTCTAAAAGTAAACCTAGCAATTATAGACCTATTAGTTTGACGTCTGTGGTGGGAAAATTAATGGAAAAGATACTTAGGGACAATATATATAATTATTTGGATAATCAAGGCCTGATTAGAAACAGTCAACATGGATTTGTGCCTGGAAGGTCATGTTTGACTAATCTTCTTGAATTTTTTGAAGAGGTTACCAGGGAAATTGATAAGGGCAAGGCTGTGGATGTTGTCTATATGGACTTCAGTAAGGCATTTGACAAGGTTCCACATGGAAGGTTGATTAAGAAGGTTAAATCGTTGGGTATTAATAGTGAGGTTGCAAGATGGATTCAACAATGGCTGAATGGGAGATACCAGAGGGTAATGGTTGACAATTGTATGTCAGGTTGGAGGCCAGTGTCTAGTGGAGTGCCCCAAGGATCTGTGTTGGGTCCACTGTTGTTTGTCATTTACATTAATGATCTGGATGATGGTGTGGCAAATTGGATTAGTAAATATGCAGATGATACTAAGATAGGTGGAGTAGTTGATAGTGAGGTAGATTTTCAAAGTCTACAGAGAGACTTGGGCCTTTTGGAAGGGTGGGCTGAAAGATGGCAGATGGAGTTTAATGCTGATAAGTGTGAGGTGCTGCATTTTGGTAGGACAAATCAAAATAGGACGTACAGGGTAAATGGTAGGGAATTGAGGAATGCAGTGGAACAGAGGGATCTGGGAATAACTGTGCATTGTTCCCTGAAGGTGGAATCTCATGTGGATAGGGTGGTGAAGAAGGCGTTTGGTATGCTTGCCTTTATAAATCAGAGCATCGAGTATAGAAGTTGGGATGTAATGTTGAAATTGTACAGGGCATTGGTGAGGCCGAATCTGGAGTATGGTGTGCAGTTCTGGTCGCCAAATTATAGGAAGGATGTCGACAAAATGGAGAGGGTACAGAGGAGATTTACTAGAATGTTGCCTGGGTTTCAGCACTTAGGCTACAGAGAGAGGTTGAAAAGGTTGGGTCTTTATTCTTTGGAGCGTAGAAGGTTGAGGGGGGACTTGATAGAGGTTTT
Source organism: Rhinoraja longicauda (assembly GCF_053455715.1). NCBI lineage: Eukaryota > Metazoa > Chordata > Chondrichthyes > Rajiformes > Arhynchobatidae > Rhinoraja > Rhinoraja longicauda. Next base: position 13,895,138 of record NC_135986.1, read on the forward strand.
TAAAATTTTGAGATGGACGGACGGAGTTGACGTGGGTAGGCTTTTCCCTTTGAGAGTGGGGAAGATTCCAACAAGGGGACATAGCTTCAGAATTGAGGGACAAAGGTTTAGGGGTAACATGAGGGGGAACTTCTTTACTCAGAGGGTTGTGGCTGTATGGAATGGGCTTCCGGTGGAAGTGGTGGAGGCTGGCTCGATTTTATTATTTAAGAGTAAATTGGATAGGTATATGGATAGGAGGGGATTGGAGGGTTATGGTCTGAGTGCAGGTAGATGAGACTAGGTCAGGGAGAATGGTCGGTGTGGACTGGTAGGGCCGGACAGGCCTGTTTCCATGCTGTAGTTGTTATATATGTTATATGTTATATATTCAGGGGGGCGCTGCGGTGCGGATTTAGTCTTCAGCTTGTGATGTCACAATGCCCCTGTGAGATGAGCTCGAGCTGACCCCCCTCCCCCCCCCCCTTCAGCGTGTGATGTCACAATGGACAAGCAGCTGCTATTGGGTGTCTAATCTTTACAAATTTACATTTTTTTATTTTTAACTTTTTTTTCAAGGTCTTCAGCTTGTGACGTCACAATGCTTGTGTGAGATGGGTTATACATTGTTGCGAAAAGCAAATGATTGTTGTTTAAAGTTGTGTTTTTTATTGCAAGTCACTTAACATACACAGATCAGCATGGGGCCCCTATTCCCTCCCTCCCCCCCTTCCCCCCTCAACCCCATCCTCCCCACTCCTTCCCACCTCCATCCCCACTACCTCCCACCCTCCTCCCCAACTACCTCCCCACCTCCCTCACCCCTCCTCCCCTAACTCCCCCCCTCCCTCCACCCTTCCATCCCTCTCCCCCTCCCCCCTCCTTCCACCCTCCCTCCCCCCCTTCTGGTTACAATGGAAACCCTACGGGGACGGGCCCAACGGGGAAAGAGGGGTACTGGGAAAAGGGGAGGTCCCCTCCCACCCCCTTCCCCCCTCCCTCCCCCCTCCCTCCCCCTCCCCCCTACCCCCTCCCCCCTACCCCTCCCTCCCATCTCTCCCCTCCCCTCCCCTCCCCTCCTCCCTCCACACCTCCCTCCTCCCTCCACACCTCCCTCCTCCCTCCCTCCCCTCCTCCCGGTTACAATGGAAACACTACGAGGACGGGCCCAACGGGGAAAGAGGGGTACTGGGAAAAGGGGAGGTCCCCCTCCCTCCCCCCCTTCCCCCTCCCCTCCCTCCCCCTCCCCTCCTCCCTCCACACCTCCCTCCTCCCTCCCTCCCCCTTCCCTCCCTCCCCTCCTCCCGGATACAATGGAAACCCTACGAGGACGGGCCCAACGGGGAAAGAGGGGTACTGGGAAAACGGGAGGTCCCCCTCCCTCCCCTTCCCCCTCCCCTCCCCCTCCCTCCCCCTCCCCCTCTCCCTCCCCCCTTCCCCCCTCCCCTCCCCCCTCCCTCCCCCTCCCCTCCCCCCCTCCCTCCCCCTCCCCCCATACCTCTCTCCCTCCCCCCCTTCCCCCCTCTCTCCCCTCCCCTCCCCTCCCCTCCTCCCTCCACACCTCCCTCCTCCCTCCACACCTCCCTCCTCCCTCCCTCCCCTCCTCCCGGTTACAATGGAAACACTACGAGGACGGGCCCAACGGGGAAAGAGGGGTACTGGGAAAAGGGGAGGTCCCCCTCCCTCCCCCCTTCCCCCCATCCCATCCCCCCTCCCTCCCCCCTCCCCCCCTTCCCCCCCTCCCCTTCCCACCCTCCCTCCCCTCCTCCCTCCAAACCTCCCTCCTCCCTCCCTCCCCTTCCCTCCCTCCTATCCTCCCAATGCTTGTGTGAGATGGGTGCTACATTGTTTCGAAAAGCACCACTAACAGATCGCAGTGAGAAGCCCTATGTGACCGCGAATGTTTCAAAACAAGCACTTAAAAAGCACTTATCTTTTTTTTACGTCTTTTTTTTTATTGCAAGTCACTTAACATACACAGATCAGCATTGGGCCCCTATGCTCGTGGGCCACCGGGGCAAGTGTTTCGAAAAAAGCACTGAGAGTGTGTCTGGGGGAGAGAGAGAATGGGGGGGGTCTGAGAATGGGGACTGGGGAGGGGGACAACAGGGGTCGTTGCGGAGGGGGCTTGGTGGTGGAGGAAAGAGGGGTACTGGGAAAAGGGGAGGTCCCCCTTCACCCCTCAACCCCTTCCTCCCCCTCCTTCCCATCTCCATCCCCACTCCCTCCCCCCCCTCCTCCCCTCCCTCCCCCATCACTCTCCACCTCCCTCAACCCTCCCCCCTAACTCCCCCCCTCCCTCCTTCCCTCCATCCCTCCCTCCCCCACTCCCACCCCCCTCCCTCCACCCTTCCACCCCTCTCCCCCGCCCCCCTCCTTCCACCCTTCCTCCCCCCCTCCCGGTTACAATGGAAACCCTACGGGGACGGGCCCAACGGGGAAAGAGGGGTACTGGGAAAAGGGGAGGTCCCCCTCCCTCCCTCCTCCCTCCCCCCCTTCCCCCCTCCACTCCACCCTCCCCTCTCCCCCTCCCTCCCCCTCCCCTCCTCCCTCCACACCTCCCTCCTCCCTCCCTCCCTCTTCCCTCCCTTCCATCCTCCCGGTTACAATGGAAACCCTACGAGGACGGGCCCAACGGGCACACTTGTGCTAGTATACTATTAAAACTCAGATCTTGTGAATATATCAATATGTTTGTTACATGTTTATTTGTATCAGTGGTTTTTACACCGACTTAATCACCAACCTCCCGGCTGACCGGCCGTGATATTTTCATTTAATTTGGTCGTATATATTTTAAGTTACAGAGGTTTTAAAGCGCTGCCCCCCCTGATTTATCGAAGGTTTTACAGAAGGGGGCGCTGCGGTGCGGATTAATCTTCATTGTGATGTCACAATGCCCCTGTGAGATGAACTCGAGCTGACCCCCCTTCCCCCCCCCCCCCCCTCCCGCGGTATTCAGCGTGTGATGTCGCAATGGACAAGCAGCTGCTATTGGGTGTCTACTCTTTACAAATTTACATTTTTTTATGAGAAGCACTTGGTCAAGTCCAGTCAATTATATTTGTATAGCACATTTTAAAACAACCCACATTGACCAAAGTGCTGTACTTCTGATTAGGTACTAAGGAAAAAAATGAAACATACAGTGGCACGCAAACAGTTCACAGCACCTCCTCAATGAGCCTCAAACGCTAGGGAGTAGAAATAGGTTTTGAGCCTGGACTTAAAGGAGTGGATGGAGGGGGCATTTCTGATGGGGAGAGGGATGCTGTTCCACAGTCTAGGAGCTGCAACCGCAAAAGCTCGGTCACCCCTGAGCTTAAGACCGGAAGCTTAGTGACCGGAAATTTTGTGAAAAGACACTGAGAGCGTGTCTGGGGGAGAGAGATCGTTGCGGAGGGGGCTTGGTGGTGGGGGGAAAGAGGGGTACTGGGAAAAGGGGAGGTCCCCCTTCCCCCCTCAACCCCTTCCTCCCCCCCTCCTTCCCACCTCCATCCCCACTCCCTCCTAAAACTCCTCCCCCTTCCTCCCCAACTCCCTCCACCCTCCCTCACCCCTCCCCCCTAACTCCCCCCGTCCCCTCCATCCCTCCCTCCCCCCTCCCTTCCCCCCTCCCCTCCCCACTCCCTCCCCCCTCCCACCCCTCCCCCCCTACCCCTCACCCTCCCCCCCTTCC
>NC_135986.1:13899295-13923090 GCF_053455715.1 Rhinoraja longicauda
TGGACTGAGCTGTGAGGATGGACTGAGCTGTGAGGATGGACTGAGCTGTGAGGATGGACTGAGCTGTGAGGATGGACTGAGCTGTGAGGATGGACTGAGCTGTGAGGATGGACTGAGCTGTGAGGATGGACTGAGCTGTGAGGATGGACTGAGCTGTGAGGATGGACTGAGTTGTGAGGATGGACTGAGCTGTGAGAAGTGTTTGAACTGTGAGGATGGACTGAGCTGTGAGGATGGACTGAGTTGTGAGAATGGTTGGAATTGTGAGGGACCGAGGGGAGGGGGATCTATGTTGTGAGGGATTGATGGGAGGAGAGACTGAGTTGAGATGTTCTTTGGGGAAACGAGGAGCATTTGAATTGGGAGGAAGAGGGGCTGAGAGGTGGGAAGCTATCCGAGTGGAAGGGAGGAGGCTATGAGGGGGCGTGAGGAGTGCAGATTGTGAGTGAGGTGAGTTTATGGGGGAGGAGATGAGGATTTAGGTGCGAGGATGGTCTGAGTGATGCTCGGAGGGATGGGAAAGGAGCTGGGGGAAGGAAGGAACATCTAGGGGAAGGTGGAGGGGGGGGGGGGGGGGGATCTTAGACTTGCCATCATTCTGCGATAGATAACAAACAGCAATGGGCCCAGCACCGAATCCTGGGGCACTCCACTAATCATCGGCCTCCAGTCCGAAAAACAACGTTGTACCGTCACCTTCTGCTTCCTTCCATGAAACCAATGTTCTATCCATTGGGCTAGATGTCCTGTGTTCCAAGCCATGTAGCCTTTCGGAGCAGGCTGCCACACGTACCTTCTCAAATACCTTGCTCAAATCCGTATATACGTCGTCCTCAGCTCTGTCCTCAACAACCTTTTGCTTAAATCTTCAAAGGCGAACGGCAAACTACAGGGAACTTGATCAATCACCTTGTTTAATTCTCGTTTATATGGAACACTTCAGGATACGTGCCAATCATACAAAGCTCAACTATTCACCTGCAAAGAATAAACTCACTGAAACCGCCAAGTAACTGGAAAAGAAACTTCACATTGGAGGAACTTGTGCAGCTGCTGTTTATATCACCGTGGAGCCCCTGTTTCATTCCGGAAACGTAGTGCTGATAGTATTGCGTTTGAACGCTCGCCCTGAGACCTCATGGATTCCACCAGTGTCCTCAAAGTTCCTCCGACATTTGAAAGACTTGGGTGTTTTTCGGTTGATTTGACTGTTTAAGATGTGTCTATGGGTGATAGCACCTAGAGAAGCTAATGGGAATGCGGGCACGTTGAAACGAATGTTGTCTGTAGGTTCTTGTTCAATGGCGGGATATATAGGGGTCCGGGCTATGAACACATTATGTGACCCTATGATTTACATTTGAGTGAAGCGCGCAGTTGAAAATAAGTCATGGAATAAATGGTTTAAAAATCATTGCTGAGACTTTGCGCATCATTGGCAGTAATACCCCAGAATCCAAGTCAGTTGGTGGGAATGCAGGAGAATAAAAGTAAATTAGTGTCAAACGGATTAAATAGGTCGACTGCACGGATCTGATTTCCGGCTCTTTGCGTCTGCAACGATTGTTTGCCACCCAAGACAGATAAGGGCAGAAATTAGTTGAAACCAGTTCTATTCAAGCCAAACACACGAGAACACAAATTGGTGTCTCCGGCATTTGAAGCATCTTTTCATTGTCATCAACTGGATTGTTCACTAATGGAAGAGATTATCAGGCGGTAATAAATTATGACTGTAATTAGTTATGTTTCCCTGCACGGGGCCGACCTTTCCATTGAATTATGACTGTTTCGAGTTGAAACCAAATTTCCATTGGTATTTCCCTGATGACAATTTGGAATGACAACTCATCCCTTCAGACAATCTATGGCGTCACCAATTCAAGGTGATATTTAATGTGTCGCCCCCAGTGGATAGAAAATTGGCTTCATGGAAGGAAGCAGAAGGTAACGGTGGAAGCTTGCTTCTCGGACTGGAGGCCTGTGACTAGTGGTGTGCCTCAGTGCCGTTACCGTTTGTCATCTATATCAATTATTTGGATGAGAACATCAAGTTAGCAAGTTTGCTGATAGTACAAAAGAGAATGGTTGTGGAAAAATTGCAACAGGATCTTCAGTTCACTTCTGTTTAGTTTATTGTTACGTGTACGGCCATATAGTAAAAAAGCTTTTGTTGCGTGCTAACCAGTCAGCAAAAAGACAATACATGACTACAATCGATCAATTTACAGTGTATACATATTGTACATGATAAGGGAATAACGTGTAACGTAAAGCCAGCAAAGTCCGATAAGTCTTAATTGATTGGTCAGGTGGGCTGAGGAAAGGTTGATGGAATTTAATACATAGAAATGTGAAGTGTTGCCTTTTCGGAAGTCTAACATGGCCAGGGCTTACACAGTGAATGGTAGGGCTCTGGGGAATGTTGTGAAACGGAGGGGTGTAGGAGTGCAGGTGCATGGTTCTCGAAGGTGCCATCGGAGGTAGATCGGGTGGTCGAAGTGGCTTTTGGCACATTGGCCTTCATCGATCAGACAATTGAGTATAGAAGTTGAGAGGTCATGTTGCAGTTGTACAAGTCGTGAGTGAGGTAGCATTTAGAGTATTTGTTCAGATCTGGGCACCATGTAATATGAAAGACGTTGTCAAGCTGGAAAGGGTATAGAGAAGATTTACAAGTTGGTTGCCAGGACTAGAGGGTGTGAGGTACAGGGGGCGATTGAGTAGACAGTAGACAATAGGTGCAAGAGTAGGCCATTCAGCCCCTCGAGCCAGCACCGCCATTCAATGCGATCATGTCTGATCACTCAATCAGTACCCCGTTCCTACCTTCTCCCCATACCCCGTCACTCCGCTATCCTTAAGAGCTCTATCCAGCTCTCAGAGTAGGATGAGACTCTATTCCTTCGAGCGCAGGAGGATGAGGTGTATTCTTATGGAGGTCTATAAAATCATAACAGGAATACATATGGTTGATGAACGAAGTCCCTTGCCCAGAGTCGGTGAATGAAGGATCAGAGAGCATAATTTACGGTGAAGGTAAAACCATTTAATAGAAATCTAAGGGGCACCTTGTCACACAAAGTGTGGTTGTGTTGGACAAGCTGCCAGAGGAGGTAGTGGAGGCAGGGACTTTCCCAACGTTTAACAAACATTGAGACAAGTACATGGACAGGACAGATGTAATGGGATATGGACCAAACGCGGGCAGGTGGGACTAGTGTAATGGGGATATGTTGCCCGGTGAGGGTTAGTTGGGCCGAAGTGTCTGTTTCCACGCTGCATCACTCTAAAACTATGTTAGCCACTGCTGGCTGGGACTTAAGGAATAATCTCGTGAGTCAGTCAGTGTTAACAATTATTTCAAATATCAATGGAGATAACGTTTAACTTTAAAAATGTAGTCCGCCCAAGTATTTGACTCTCGGTGTAGGAGTTGTCATTGTTGAGACAATGTAAATCAGTGACTGGCCATTTAAAGAACCGCTGATGGAGCTGTGGACGTCGCTGGGCTAAAAATCACAAGGAACACACTCTTGAATGTGCCTCGTGTCATTAATGTTGGAAGTTTTGCATGTACAAATAGCGGTGGCGAAAGCAAAGATGTTAAAAAAATGCAGGGTTCGTAGCACAATGTAGATATTTAGGTTTTGATTTAACTTTGACAGATAAAGTCCAATCGGCTGAGGGTGGAAGGTGAGCGGTTTGCAGAAATCGCGATGAAGATTTGTTTTCTCCGAAGTGCCCGAACAATTGTTCAGCCTTGTGGAGCTTCACCTGAATAACCACGTAGTACTTATCATATCATATCATATATATACAGCGCGGAAACAGGCCTTTTCGGCCCACCAAGTCCGCGCCGCCCAGCGATCCCCGTACATTAACACTATCCTACACCCACTAGGGACAATTTTTACATTTTACCCAGCCAATTAACCTACAAACCTGTACGTCTTTGGAGTGTGGGAGGAAACCGAAGATCTCGGAGAAAACCCACGCAGGTCACGGGGAGAACGTACAAACTCCTTACAGTGCACGGTAGCGCAGCGGTAGAGCTGCTGCTTTACAGCGAATGCAGCGCCGGAGACTCAGGTTCGATCCTGACTACGGGTGCTGCACTGTAAGGAGTTTGTACGTTCTCCCCGTGACCTGCGTGGGTTTTCTCCGAGATCTTCGGTTTCCTCCCACACTCCAAAGACGTACAGGTTTGTAGGTTAATTGGCTGGGTAAATGTAAAAATTGTCCCTAGTGGGTGTAGGATAGTGTTAATGTACGGGGATCGCTGGGCGGCACGGACTTGGTGGGCCGAAAAGGCCTGTTTCCGGCTGTATATATATGATATGACATGATATGAGTGCAGCACCCGTAGTCAGGATCGAACCTGAGTCTCCGGCGCTGCATTCGCTGTAAAGCAGCAACTCTACCGCTGCGCCACCGTGCTGCTTCACAATATTATGCAACTCTGTGAAAAAATAGATTTGCTCAGGGACTGTGATCAGCATGAAACCAATGGCACCCAACGGTCCCGCAGGGATAATCCCTTTCCTTCAAATAAGGGAACCTTTCCAATGATCCATTCCACAATCAAATAAGGAAATTACCTAAATGCTATTGGAGGATAAGCGGTGACAAGGAGATGGACGAAATACAGATTGTTCGAGTCATATATGCGATGCAAAAGATATACTACCCGATCCTGGCTATTCTCGGTGTTCCGGGTAAGTGAGGAGAGCTGTCGTTTACGCTGTGCATATTTGAGAATCTGGCTGTATGTCTCTCGAAACTGCCTCTTTTAATTTCAGGTTCAGTGATCGCACTCTGCCGAGGGATTATTAATGCGCGAGTCATTCTTGCTGTGACTGTCACTTTGAACATCGTATTTTACAGGATTAAACCAAGTGAGATCGGCAACCTCCCGGTGTTTGCACTGGTTAACATCGGGCACAGTCACGTTGTATTGCGTCCATTATGTCCCATTGTCCAGTTCCAGCTGAATTGATGGAACATACAAAGTCACAGTGGATGGTGGAAATGCTAAATGTTAAAGGAACCCCATTAGTAAGTGGGGCAGCAGCTGTGCCGGTCAATGTTTCAATTCAGTGCCCTTCCACTGGGTGATTTCGTGGCTTACATTACCACAGCAAGATCGGGTGAATTGCGGAGCGGGTTTAGAACTCCAGACTCAATGATAATTATTAACCATCTCGAACCTAATCATGTTTCTGTCGAAATCATCCAGTCTCCTCTAAATCTCTGTGTTTACGGTGGGATTAAATTCTGCGTTTCATGTTCGCCGTTTAGTTCGATTGATTGATTTCCAAAATTTCCCTTTGAAGAGAAAGTTCCACGTCATCGTGGTGCTATGGGGGTGCACTTCACAGTGCTAGGAAAACGGGCTTTGTTCCTTCTCTCTGTGTGACGAGCAAGTGTGCGACCATTTGATACCACACTACTTCCTCAATTGCAACTCTACTCCAAGCACAAATATACCAGAAATCACACATTCCCATCAGTTACCAATTCAAAGATAAGCATCATCTGGGTGAATTGCAAAATGGAAGTTAATCGATACTCACTAACTGCATGGTAAACGACAAGCTGATTCACGCCAATGTAATTTTGGATACCTTTCTGATACTAAACCTCTTGTCTGGGGTAATCTACACGCATTCACACAATATACACGTCGTGGCTACCGATGTTTATATCGAGCAGTGCATTAGCTACATGGTTTTATTAACCCTTATTCGTTGAGTCACGTAACATTGTTGTTTGCTTTCGGAATCACACGGATTCAATGGTGAAATTGCTGATGATGATCACCGAAATAGTGTGTGTTTTTTCACGGCGCTTAACATATGTAAGTTACACAATGCGAGGTTGCAAGCATCTTGCGCTGGTAACATGATCATTCTTTTTGCATCACAGTGAACATGGTGACAATTGTGGTCCTGTCTCGAGGAAAGTGTGGTCTCTCCAGCTGTGTGACCCGCTACCTGGTGGCCATGGCAGCGGCGGATCTACTGGTCATTATCTTTGACCTGATATTGAGACAGATTCCGATTGCTCATCAAATAATGTTGGTGACGTTCATCCCTCTGTGTAATGTCCACGCCGTCTTGCTTTACACAATGACTGACTGTTCTGTGTGGTTCACCGTCTCCTTCACCTTTGACCGATTTGTTGCTATCCGTTGCCAAACGCTGAAGCATAGATATTGCACCGAGAAAACAGCGGCTGTGGTTCTGGGCACAGTGAGTGCACTGAGCAGTGCAAAGAATGTTTTCTGGTATTTCATGTACACACCTTCGTACAGATTGGCGAATATTCCTTGGTTTTGTTACATGGATGTCCGTGTTATGGTTTCAATTACCTGGACAACGATTGAGTTTCTTCATTATATTCTCACACCCTGCGTCCCGTTTGTGTTGATACTACTGCTCAATGCTTTAACGGTCAGACATATTTTGGTGGTCAGCAGAGCCCGCAGGAGACTCCGTGACCAGAAAAGTGCGAAGTGCCCCAGTGATCCCGAAATGGAGAATCGAAGGAAATCCGTGATATTGTTGTTATTTATCTCCGGAAATTTCATTCTGTTATGGGCGATATTTACATTTTATTTAATATGGGAACGAATGTGTTATCTGGCACTTTGTACTTTTTCCTTTCCTATCTTTGTATCGGAATTAGGATTTATGCTTCAACTACTTAATTGTTGCACAAACACGTGCATCTATGCTGTGACACAAATGAAGTTTAGAGAGCAGTTGTTGACTGTGTTAACATATCCCCTTGCTCGACTGATAAGATTAATTAAACACTGAAATATGATAACAATCTGAAGCATTTAAAGCATCATTAGATCACAGTCACTATTAGAATCAAATCTGTTGAGATGCATTACTGAAACAGGCGCGGAACCTTTCGGGTAAATCTATGTGGTCAAGGGGAGAAGTCACAAAGTCCACAAGCCAACAGGCGAGGTTGGGATTGAACCCGGGTCTATAGTGTCGTCAGGCAAACGCTCTAATAGCAATGACACTCTCTCTCCCCCGATGTCCCCGCTTATTTTACCGCAGAGTCTCCAACGGTAGCTTTCTTGCAAACACGAGGCATTTAGTCGGACACTGCGTATCCTGTTGTATTTTGTATATTAGTTTGTTACGTTGTAACTGCTGTAATCATTATTAGCCATTTAAATGCATTCTTTATACTTTAGTACATTGCAACTGCTGTAATCAGTAACACATTAAGACGTATTATAATTGCTTCCACATTCTTTGAACCATTTGCTTTATCTTACACTTTCTTATTCATTGTTACATTGTTGTGCATCATTTGCTTAGGCATTCCTTACACTTTGTCACATTATAAAACTGTTTCGACATTCTTTGAACTTTGTGTGTTGGATGAAAGATAATGGTGGCAGAGGTCATGTCTGCCTCCACCTGCACCTCCGGCAGTGCGTACCTGACTAGCACCACTCTCTGTGTAAAAAGACTTTCCTCACACATCTCCTTTAAACCGCTCCTCCCACGTTAAAACCATGCTCTCTTGTCTTTGACAGTTCCATCCTGGGAAAACATTCTGAACTGCTACCCAATCTATGCCTCATGATTTTATATACTTCCATCTGGTCTGCACTCAGCCTCAACGACCCAGAGGAAACCAGATTTCTCCAACCTCTCCTCATAGTGTCCACCCTCTAATCCAGGCAGCATTCTGGTAAAACCCATCTGATTCTCTCGGAAGCCTCCACATCTTTCCTGTAATGGAGCTACTAGAATGGCAAAGAATACTCCAAATGCAGCCTAACCAAAGTTCCCCATAACTGCAATATAACATCCCGACTCTTATACTCAATGCCCCACGCGATGAAGACAAGCATACCATATGCCTCCTTTATCACTGCATCTTCTTGTGTTGCCACTTTCAGGTTGTTACTTACATGGAACCTCTATATCTATGCTATTATTGACATTAATGCTCTATTTTTCCCTTCTATTTAACCTCGCAAAGTGCAGAACCTCACAGATTAAAGTCCATTTGCTATTTCTCCGCATATCTCTGTAGCAAATCTATATCCTGCGGTATACTTTCACAGCCTTCCTCACCGCCACCATTTTAGTTTTGGGAAGTCAAACCAGGGAGGGAGCTTCACAGTGAATGGTAGGGTCCTGGGAAGTGTGATAAAGCAGTGTGATCGAGGGGTGCAGGTACATAGCACTCTGAAAGTGGGGTCACAGCTCGATAGGGTGGGCAAGAGGGCTTTTAGTACAATGGCCATACATCAGTTATGTTATTGAGTATAAAAATCTAGATATTCCTTTGCAGTTTTTCAAGATGTTGGTGATGCCACATTTGGAGTATCGTATCCATTTTTCATCGCCCTGTTCTAGAAAGGACATCTCTAAACTGGAAAGTGTGCAGAGAACATTTACGAGGGTGTTGCCAGGACTCAAAGGCCTGAGCTATAGAGAATCGATGGGGCCAGCTTGGACTTTATACCTTAGAGCGCAGGAAGTTAATGGGTGTTCTTATTGAGATGTATATAATCATGATGGGAAATGATAGGTTCAATGCATATAGTCTTTCAGCCAGAAAACGGAAATAAAGAACCAGAGGTCATAGTTGAGGGGGAAGAGATTTCAAAGGAACACGAGGAGTACATTTTTCAGACAGAGGGTGGCGGGTGTACGGAATGAGCTACTAGAGAAGGTATTTGAGGCAGGTACAATAACAACATTTAAAAGCCACTTAAAACGGACGTGGATAGCAAAGGTTTAGACTGATCTGGGTAAATGAGACGAGTTGAGATGGACGAGTTCGGCAGTAGGGCCTGTTTACGTGCTCTATGATCTACAGTTCTGTGGTGCCGTGGCTGAAACTCACCCGAACTCAGAATGGAGTGACAGATGTTTCGGAAGGAGAGCGGGTGAAGGGAGACTGGATGATATTGCTCTCTCCACAGAGCCATTCCTTTAGTCCCCAACCACTTTTCCCAGTCTGATGTCCTGTTATGGTGTTGCCACACTCTCTCTGTTCCTTTATTCCAGATCCCCAGATGTCCACAGGGGAACAGACACAGGGATCATCAACTGGAGAATCCACCCAGGAACCATCTTCTGCCCCAGTGGGAGACACATCCTCAGGTACCAAGCCCCCTCACACGTTATCACTTGTCCTCATTGACCCTGTAGACAGCTTTTGTAGAGGGCGGTAGTTTCTTCAGCAATGGACAATAATCCCCCTTGGATTAATAGACACTAAATGCTGGAGTAACTCAGCGGGTCAGGCAGCATCTCCTGAAAAAAAGGAATAGGTGACGTTTCAGCTAGATACCCTTCTTCAGATTTCACCCTTTGATTGAAGATGGCTCAGGGATCAACTCCAGACATGCTGCCTACCTGCTGAGCTACTCCAGCACTTTGTGCCTTTCGTGGTAAAGCAGCACCTGCAGTTCATTGTGTCTCCAAATGAATTTAATGGGCAAGGGAGTTTAAGTGGTTAGTGGAGTGGGTTGCAGGATTCAACGAAGCGTTATGACTTGGGGTTGTGAGTAGAGGTGGGTTTTCTCTGAGGGTCAGACCAGGGCAGAGCAACAGCTGGGGTGTTATGGGCACTAAGGAGGTAAAATGGTGCAAATAATTAAAATGTAAGATCAGTGGGAGGGGTAATAAGTTGTGGAAGTTTAGGTTTATTGTCATATGTGGTGAGGTACAGTGAAAAGCTTTTGCGTACTTGCAATCCATTCAAATCAGATAACAAACATGCAGACAATCAAACCATACATCAGTAAAGAAGGTTGAGCGAAGAGAAATGTACCAAAGAGCAGAATATAGTTCTCAGCATTTACCTGCAACAGTTCCAAAGGAAAGTCATGTGTCTGCAGTGAGGGAGGTTGGAGAATCGGACTGTGCTCGAGATAATGGACGGACCATGCAGAAACCTGATGACAGAGTGGAAGCAGCTGCTTCCGAGTCTGGTGGTGCGCACTTTCAGGCTTCTGTAACTTCTGGCCTGACGGGAGTGGGGAGAAGGAATGACCAGGGTGGGAAAGGCCCATGATTATTTTGGCTATTTTCCTCGGGTAGCATGGTGTAGGTGGAGTCAATGGTGGGAAATCTGGCTGTGTGACGGACTGGGCTACATCCACAACTTTCTGCAATTGTGCTCTTGGGCAGAGCTGTCTCCAAATCAAGACGTGCTGCACCCCCACAGTATTCTACCTGTGGTACATCTGTAGAAGAGTGTAAGAGACATTGGAGATGCCAAATCTCCTCAGTCCCTGAGGAAATAGAGGCATTGTGCTACTTTGGCCTTTGCTTCCGTGTTGTTGGTCCACAACAAATTGTTGGTAATATGTTCAGTTAGGAACTTGAAACTCTCAAACATTTCTGGGGAGTGGGTGTGGGGGAGTGCGGGCTCGCTGGAGAGGGGGAAGGAGAATGATGGGGTGGAGGCGAAAGAGAGGAGGAGGGTGCAATGAAATGAGGGTAGAGAGATGGACAGGGAGCAATGGGTAACGAATGGAATGATGGAGTGGAGGGGAGCAGAGCAGGAGAGGCCTGGACAATCATTCTGATCACCAGAGACTGGTGTCAGCCGTACACCTCGGCCTCCTTCCATCCTGCAGAGTTACTGGATTATTTCCCCCACTGCATCCACTGTCTGTCCACACTGTTTTACAGATCCAGCCTCCGGACCAAATGAGAAAAACACGGAAACAACACCAGAACTCCGGGAAGATGTGTCCACCATCCCAGAACCAGATACAAGCTCAGGTATCACAGATAATAGGTGCAGGAGGAGGCCATTCGGCCCTTCGAGCTAGCACCGCGCCAGTATCGATGGAGGCGTTGTGGAACAGTGGGGAAGGTGACTCAAGATCGGAGGGTCTGGAGTGAGAAGCAAGAGGGGATGTGCATGGGGGAGGTGGCAGGAGGGACTCTGCAAAGACATGGGTCTGTAATCCGTTGGAGCGAGAGGAATCAGTTTCATACAGCGTGGAAACAGTGTCAACTTGCCCGCTCCAACCAACATGTCGCATCTACACCACTCCCTCCTGTCTGCATTTGATCCTTGAAAGATATCCTGTCCACATATCTGTCCAAATGTTTTTTAAGTGTTGTGATCGTACCTGCCTTAACTACCACCTCCGGCAGTGCGTATCAAACGCCTACCGCCCCAGGTGTAAAAAAGGTTTCCTCTCAGGATCCCATTAAATATTTCTCCCTTCACCTTAAACCTATTTCCTCCGATTCTGAATATCCCTACTCTGGGTAAAAGACTGTCCATTTGCCCTAACCATTCCTCCCATGATCACCCCTCATCCTCCTGCAGTCCAAGGAATAAAGTCCTAGCCTGTTCTACCTCACCCTCTGGGCCAGTCCCTCGAGTCCTGGCAATTTTGTCATAAATCTTCTCTGCAACCTGGATTGAGGGTGAAGGAGGAAAGAGAGTGGAGAGATTGAAGATAATATATTTTGATGGCTGACTGACTCAGAGGCAGGGGCTGAATGCTGAAGTGAATGTGAGAGAGAACGAGGATGGGGGAGGGGTGCGAGTGATTTGGAAAAGGGTGGATTTATTCAGGATCGAGGGATAGAGCTCTGTAGGAGAGAGTCGTGGAGGAACAAGGAAGTGTGGCGTGGGCCGTGTTGGAGGAGTATTGAACACAATATATATATATATATATTGAACAGAATATATCTGTTCAAGGCGAGATTTATGACCTGTGGCACTTGATGGGTGTTGGTGTTCGCACGGACTTGTGACTTCATCTCTGCTCCGACTTCCCTCCTGAACAGCTGTTCAATGTGTTTTTTTCCTCTTCCACCTTCACTGTGGCACCTGTATTCTCTTCTTCCAGATTCACGATCGGACAAATCTCAGGAACCCCAGGGGGCAACAACTGGAGACTCTGGTCAGGGTTTGACCAGTGACCCAGCAGGGTCTGCAAGCTCAGGTATCTGTGGTGGTGAGGATGGGACATGGAACAGCACAGAACTAGACCCATTGGCCCACAATGTTCGCACTGAACATGATGCCAATTTAAACTAATTTCCTCTGCCTGCAATTGATCCATATCTCTCCTGTAAATCTATGTTCCTGAACAAAACAACAATTATATCTGCATCCAACTCCAACCCAGGCAGCGTGCTCCAGGCACCCACTACTCTCTGTCAAAACTAAACCTGTCCCCACATCTCCCTTAAACTGAGACCCTTTCATATTAAAACTATGCTCCCTTGTCTTTGACATTTCCACCCTGTGGAAAAAGTTCTAACCCTATCAATGCCTCTCATAATTTTATTTACTTCTGTCCGGTCTCCACTCAGCCACGACGACCCAGAGAAAACAATCCAGGTTTGTCCAAACCTTCATGACAGCCAATACCGTCTAATCCAACCCACATTCTGGTACATCTCCACTGGGTGGAAATGTCAAAGCTGAGGGAGCATGGTTTTAATATGAAAGGAGCAAAGTTTAAAGGAGATGTGGGAACAAGTTTTCTTTTTGACGGAGAGTAGAGAATGCATGGAGTGGCTCCCAGGGGTATTGGTGGAACCGCTCCATAGCCACCACATCCTTCTTGTATTGGGGTGACCAGAATGACAAACAACACTTCAAATGCAGCCTATCCACAGTCCTATATAACTGCAACATAAATTCCTGGCTCTTGTAGTCAATGCCCCGACCGATGAAGCCAAGCATACCGTATGCCTTATTTATCACCGTATCTACTTTTGTTGCCACTTTCATATTTTTAGGGATTTGGACCTCAAGGAGTACATCAATATTCTTCTTGCGATTAACTGTATAATTTCCCCTTATATTCAAGCCCCCAAAGTGCACCTTTTATATCACAAACAATAAATGTCCTAGCACACGTTCCTGCAGAACACCTACACGTCAGAGGTGGAGTTACCCCAAAAACAGCTGCTCCCAGTTTACTCTCACTCGCACCTGCCCAATAATGCTGTAATGTGCCTTACCCACATTTAATACCTTCCCCCAAGGGCCAGACCCATTGTTATTCATAACTCTTCAAAAAATTATGGAAGATAGATAAAAAATGTTGGAGTAACAGTAGATTTGACAGCTTCTCTGGAGAAAAGAATAGGTGACGTATCAGGTCGAGACCCTTCTTCAAACTGAGAGTCGGGTGAGCGGGGAACCAGAGATATGAAAATATACAAAGAACAAGTGAATAAAAGGTATGGTAAGATCAAATCAAAGCCATCAACGTATCAAGGAACAATGGAGCCCACAATGGTCCCTTGTTGGCTGTGGAGGAGGTGATAATTAGTGGATACCAACAGTGAAACTAAGCGGCACGACAGTGAAACTAGTCCTCTTAAAAAAGCCTGAAGCCAATTTAAATTAATGCAGCACAGGTTTGGGGGAGTTAAGGGTGATTGAGGGGGGAAAGGAGTGCGTGAGTGAGGGGGGGTTGAGGTGGGAATGGAGTGGCTGAGTGAGGGGGGGGTTGAGGTGGGAATGGAGTGGCTGAGTGAGGGGGGGTGAGGTGGGAATGGAGTGGCGGAGTACGGGGAGGGTGTTAGACCAATGCAGTGGAGGTTTGGGGGAGTTTTAAAGGGGGCTCAAGGGGGATGAATTGGGTGAATGTAGAATGGGGGAGGGGGGGATAAGGGGGCTGAGGGGGATGGAGTGGGTGAGGGGAGGATAAGTGGGGTTGAGGGGATGTGGATGGAGTGGGTGAGTGGGGCTCTTACAAAGGTTTGGGAGAGTTTTAATGGGGGGTTGAGGTGGGAATGGAGTGCGCTCCCCCCTCTCCTCCTCCTCCTCCTCCTCCTCCTCCCTCTCCTCCTGCCCCCTCCCCCAGTCCATCCCCCCTCAGCACTGCCGTCAGTCGGGCGGGTGACCCCCTGACGGCGCGGGATAGGCGACTCCACCTCCCGGCGGTCAGCGCGGCCCGATCTGAGGAATGGCAGGCGTGAGGCATGCCGGGATGTGCGGCTGTGCTCGGGGAGGGGGCGGGGGAGCGCATTAGTGAAAGGTCCGGGGGAACGCATTAGTGAAAGGTCCGGGGGGGGGGGGGGGGCGGGGGAGCGCATTAGTGAAAGGTCCGGTGGGGGGGGGGGGGGCGGGGGAACGCATTAGTGAAAGGTCCGGTGGGGGGGGGGGGGGGCGGGGGAACGCATTAGTGAAAGGTCCGGTGGGGGGGAGGGGGCGGGGGAGCGCATTAGTGAAAGGTCCGGGGGAACGCATTAGTGAAAGGTCCGGGGGGGGGGGGGGGGGCGGGGGAACGCATTAGTGAAAGGTCTGGTGGGGGGGGGGGGGGGGGGGGAGCGCATCAGTGAAAGTTCCGGGCGGGGCGGGGGCGCGGGGGCGAGAGCGAGCTGATCTGTTGAAGACGTGCGGGTCGCATTGCATTGTGACGTCACACACTGAACACCGGCGGGGAGCGCGAGCTGATCTCTCAGGTGCACGGGTGCCATTGTGACGTCACACACTGAAGCCCTTCAAAAATAGGGTTAGTAATGAAAATTTAAACTTTAATATCTCTCTAGCTTTAAAAATGTAGCTTCAATTTGAATGAAAGTAATTGCATTATATGGCAAGGATAACGGTGAATATGGTGGTGCAAACATTATAGCGCTAGGGTGTACCGTTTTGGCGGAGTTAGCGTCAAAAGTTAAGCGTACACACATACGTATATACACGGACATCAGAGTTTTCGTTTAAGATTTGTGAGTTGAATCTCCATTTAGTCTGTTTCTCTGTTACTCCTTGTAGTTTTACCCTAAATGTTAGAGGGGAATGATCGGATATAATAATGTTATGATATTTTGAATTATACGTATAAGGAATGAGTTTGGAGTCCACTAAGAAGTAGTCAATTCTTAAATATGTTTTGTGCACTGGTGAATAAAAAGAATACTCACGGCCTGAGGGGTTTTCAATTCTCCAAACGTCTTTTATATTTGCACTGTTTATATATGAATTTAATAATTCACATGACTTGGATTTTATTTTCCTTTGAGTTGACGATCTATCCAAATAAGGATCCAATGTACAATTTAAATCTCCAATTATCAAATTGTATTGTCCAAATTCTGGAATAGTATTAAATATTTTCTTAAAAAGTAGCGGGTTGTCAAAGTTTGGTGCATAGATATTCACCAATATCAGTTTTGTAGAATACAGTTCACCCACTAATATGACATATCTACCTTCAGTATCAACAATAGAAGAGGTATGTTTGTATGGTATAGCCTTATGGATTAAAATGGCTACCCTCTTGATTTAAAGGAGAATGATGAATGAAATAATTTGTCAATCCATTTGCCTTTCAGTCTATTATGTGCTACGTTTTTGAGATGGGTTTCCTGAAGAAACATTATATCAGCATTAATTGATTTTAGATGTGAAAATACTTTACCTCTTTTGATTGGTTCATTAATGCCCTTATGGTGAGTCTGAAGGCTTGTAACTTTGTCAAAGAAGTTTATTGTGGTAACAATATTCAGTTACAAAGATAACAACCGAGATCGCAGACGACCATTAAAATCAAACTATTCACATCGAAGTCCTCTTCCCACTGACTGGTTTTGGGGCCAAAACCACCACGTGACCTTGCTGGCCAATCCGAGGGTTCGACTCTCAGGACCAACCCCAATGGTCGCTACACCCTCGACATTCCAGCTACAAAATGTAATACCTTTACCCCCAGATTTCATAGTAGTATCTTGCATCTTAAAGATTAAATGGTCTATGATAAAGTGCATGGTTTGTCACATGAACCATAGCATTCTTCTTGAGTGGAGAGTGGGTGGTCTTCTGTGGTATTCGGAGCATCACCCGAAAGTATCTCCCAAAATGATATAAATACTTAATAATAACATAAGTGAAAAAAATTAGAAGTAAGATGAGAACGTAGAGAGTTAAAAGTGCAGGAAAAGAAAAGAAACATCTAAAACTACAACTACAATTAGTACAGTTAGTGAAAGCCACCCTATGGTGGCAACAAATTTAAGGACTTCCGTAGCTTGTGACAAAATTAATACTAGCTCCGGTTTTAAAAAATAAACATAGCACAAAAAGTAAGGAAATTTGTGTTTGGTAGATTATTTCTTTGTTGTAACAATGCTTCTTGGCAATAAATCTTATACCGTTGGAATACTGTTTATTTCCCTTTTAAATGGTGCCATTTGTAAGGAACATGCATTTGTGGGATGAGCAGCAGAGCTGAGTATATGGGTTGCGCCCATGAAAAATCTGCCAAATCTTCAACCAATCAAGATCCTGCTGCAATTTCCACATCCATCTTCACTATCTGCAATACCACCCACTTTTGTATCAAACTTGCTCATCTTGCAGTGTACAAACGTATGGAACATAGGGAAACTTGAAACTTTAAGCACTGCATATGCAAGGGTAACAAACACATTGACCAGAAAGTTACTAATGCAATTAAACATTTTGGGTGATGAAAACACAAGGATGGCTGGAGAAGTTGTCCCACTGGTCAAAATAATAGCCCCAACATTCAAGGATTTTAGACGCAGTTAAACATCACTATTTTCACCATGAACAGGCAATGAAACATTGCAACGTGAAAACTCGCTAATTAAAACAAGCAAACAGAACACAAATCAATCAATATTAATATAGAACAGAGTAAA
The DNA here is from genome assembly GCF_053455715.1 of Rhinoraja longicauda. NCBI lineage: Eukaryota > Metazoa > Chordata > Chondrichthyes > Rajiformes > Arhynchobatidae > Rhinoraja > Rhinoraja longicauda. The sequence goes on from NC_135986.1 coordinate 13,915,948, forward strand.
ACAATTCATGCCTACACAAGGAGCAGCTTCAAGCCTCCCCCGTTTGGATATTCTCAAATTAACAAACACTTAAGGCAGTAGCTGGGCAGACAGTGGAAATAATTGAGGGTAGAACAGTATATTGACCCTTTCCTCAACTCAGGCAGTTAAACCAAGGACATAACTTTATTACATATTACAAAAGCAACTCTTTCCCCTACATTTCACTGTTGGCATCAAAAGCCTGTCCACAAATTGTATTTGCCACACGTCATTAAAAATCATGAAAACAAACTCCCAGCCTTGTGGTCAACAAAAGTGGCAACAGCAGGAAAATTCAGTTCATGAAAACTGTGCTGGACAATGACCTTGTTGACTACACAATAGAAGCTCAACACCTCCCTGGCATGTTGTTCATTACGCAAAGGCAAAAGGAAGTCTGAACATCAAGGGTATAGCATTCATCCATCTGCAACATCAAGATCTGCTCAGCATCTTGGTAATGTTATAAACTTGTATTTTGTAAAGCAGAGAGGAGATTGGTGTACAAACGTAAAGCACACGGTATTGGGGGTTCAGTGTTGAGGTGGATAGAGAATTGGTTGGCGGACAGGCTGCAAAGAGTAGGAATAAACGGGTCCTTTTCGGAATGGCAGGCAGTGACTAGTGGGGTACCGCAAGGCTCAGTGCTGGGACCCCAGTTATTTACAATATATATTAATGATTTGGACGAGGGAATTGAATGCAACATCTCTAAGTTTGCGGATGACACGAAGCTGGGTGGCAGTGTTAGCTGCGAGGAGGATGCTAGGAGGCTGCAGAGTGACTTGGATAGATTAGGCGAGTGGGCAAATGCATGGCAGATGCAATATAATGTGGATAAATGTGAGGTTATCCACTTTGGCGGCAAGAACAGGAAAGCAGAGTATTACCTGAATGGTGGCCGATTAGGAAAAGGGGAGATGCAACATGACCTGGGTGTCATGGTGCACCAGTCATTGAAAGTAGACATGCAGGTGCAGCAGGCAGTGAAGAAAGCGAATGGTATGTTAGCATTCATAGCAAGAAGATTTGAGTATAGGAGCAGGGAGGTTCTGCTGCAGTTGTACAGGGCATTGGTGAGACCGCACCTGGAGTATTGTGTACAGTTTTGGTCTCCTAAACTGAGGAAAGACATTCTAGCCTTAGAGGGAGTACAGAGAAGGTTCACCAGATTGATCCCTGGGATGGCAGGACATTCATATGAAGACTGGATAGACTGGGCTTGTACTCGCTGGAATTTAGAAGACTGAGGGGGGATCTTATAGAAACATATAAAATTCTTAAGGGGTTGGAGAGGCTAGATGCGGGAAGATTGTTCCCGATGTTGGGGAAGTCCAGAACTAGGGGTCACAGCTTAAGGATAAGGGGGAAGTCTTTTAGGACCGAGACAAGAAAACATTTCTTCACACAGAGTGGTGAGTCTGTGGAATTCTCTGCCACAGAAGGTAGTTGAGGCCAGTTCATTGGCTATATTTAAGAGGGAGTTAGATGTGGCCCTTGTGGCTAAATGGATCAGGGGGTATGGAGAGAAGGCAGGTACGGGTTACTGAGCTGGATGATCAGCCCTGATCATATTGAATGGCGGTGCAGGCTCAAAGGGCCGAATGGCCTACTGCTGCACCTATTTTCTATGTTTCTATGTCTTTACCGCCCCAAAGCAAAAGACCTGCTAAGTTACTATTCAGAAACACACCCAACCTTCAACATTGGAAAACAAAACTCTCATACCTTCTGCCACTCCATGTCTCTGATAACAGCCAGTGCCTCCATCTCTTCCCAGCTTTGGTTCTCTACAACTTAACTGATAGAGGCTCACTCCACAACTGACCAAAAATCCCCTTTTTAAGCACATGGCAAACAAATTCCTATCACCTGTCAAATCCTTCCTTATGACAATTAAGAGTAAACAAGCTATAATTATGACAATGAACACATTAACCATTGCCACACCAATGGTTTAGGTTGCACAACACTAGTCTTGCTAAACTAAATAGAATGCAGATCACTAATCCAAATCAATTTTACATTTCTTGGTGAACAAGGAACTGCAGGAACTGGTTTGAACAAAAAGACACAAAGTGCAGTTGAGGTAGCATCTCAAGGGAACATGGGTAACTGCCATTTCAGGTCAGGACCCTTCTTCAGACTGATTGCTCGATTTTTACTAGAGAAAAACAATTTGATTTTCTAGATCTTGGCCCCAGTAGCGTAGACATTGGTGACTTGTTCATCACCAAAGAGGGAGTTGAAAAGCTTTTGTGTGAATTGAACCCTGTGAAGCCTGTGGCCCAGACGGCAAAACCGCCAGAGTTTTGAAATCATGTTCATCAAGCATTGCTCCAATCTTCCAGATATTATTCCAGAAATCAATTTCTACCGGAGAACTACCGAGTGATTGGCATATTGCAAACATCTCTCCAATTTACAAAACGACCTCAAATCCAGCCAATTTTCATCTGGTATCCTTGACTTCAATGGTCTGCAAACTCTCTGAACATGTATGGTTGTGCTGGAGACATCAGGGGCAGCTCTCTCTCTGTTGGTGGCACCCGCTGCTCACCATGTTCCCATTGGGTCGGCGCGGCTCGGCTCGGCGCGGCTCGGCTCGGCTCGGCTCGGCTCGGCTCGGCTCGGTCCAGCGCGGCAGAGAATTCCACACCTTCACCACTCTCTGACTGAAAAAGTTCTTCCTCATCTCCGTTCTAAATAGCCTACCCCTTATTCTTATACTGTGGCCCCTTGTTCTGGACTCCCCCAACATTGGGAACATGTTTCCTGCCTCTAATGTGTCCAATCCCCTAATTATCTTATATGTTTCAATAAGATCCCCCCTCATCCTTCTAAATTCCAGTGTATACAAGCCTAATTGCTCCAGCCTTTCAACATACGACAGTCCCGCTATTCCGGGAATTAACCTAGTGAACCTACGCTGCACGCCCTCAATAGCAAGAATATCCTTCCTCAAATTTGGAGACCAAAACTGCACACAGTACTCCAGGTGCGGTCTCACCAGGGCCCAGTTCGGCTCGGCTCGGCTCGGCTCAGCTCGGCTCGGCTCGGGTCAGCTCGGCTCGGCTCGGCACGGCTCGGCTCGGCTCGGCTCGGCTCGGCTCGGCTCGGCTCGGCACGGCTCGGCTCGGCTCGGCTCGGCTCGGCTCGGCTCGGCTCGGCTCGGCTCGGCTCGGCGCAGCTCGGCTCGGTGGCCGGTACCTCCCTCTCTTGCGAGCTGGGCTCGCCCGCTTTGACCCCGGGTTCCACCGGCATCGCGTGCGGTCTGACAAGCGTGTTCTGATCAGCGCCATCCTTAAGTATGTCCCTCAGTTCCTGAAACTGTTCCAGGAATACACTTGATCCCATCTGCCTATACCTTTCCCATACCTCTTTCCTTTTCCTGACCTAAACCTCTCTCATCGTTCCACTTTCCAGAAGTTCCATCGCCCATAACCAGCCTACCCTAATCTACTTTTTAAAGTGTCTTTAATACCACCAAGGTGGCCTTGCCCCAATTAAGAATTTCATTTTATGGTCTGTAATACAATAATGTTCCCGAACAGTGTGTGACCCCCAGCGCTTTGTTTAATGCCCATAGTGCTTCAGCTGACAGCTCTTTGTTTAAATCTCTCCACGTTAAGCTGACAGCGTTCTGTTTAAGCCTTTGCACACCAGTCTGTAGTGCTGTGTATTGCTTTACACACCAGTCTGTAGTGCTGTGTATTGCTTTACACACCAGTCTGTAGTGCTGTGTATTGTTTTACACACCAGTCTGTAGCGTTGTTTATTGTTTTACACACCAGTCTGCAGCGCTGTGTATTAGACAATAGACAATAGACAATAGGTGCAGGAGTAGGCCATTCAGCCCTTCGAGCCAGCACCGCCATTCAATGCGATCATGGCTGATCACTCTCAATCAGTACCCCGTTCCTGCCTTCTCCCCATACCCCCTCACTCCGCTATCCTTAAGAGCTCTATCCAGCTCTCTCTTGAAAGCATCCAACGAACTGGCCTCCACTGCCTTCTGAGGCAGAGAATTCCACACCTTCACCACTCTGACTGAAAAAGTTCTTCCTCATCTCCGTTCTAAATGGCCTACCCCTTATTCTTAAACTGTGGCCCCTTGTTCTGGACTCCCCCAACATTGGGAACATGTTTCCTGCCTCTAATGTGTCCAATCCCCTAATTATCTTATATGTTTCAATAAGATCCCCTCTCATCCTTCTAAATTCCAGCGTACACAAGCCTAGTCGCTCCAATCTTTCAACATATGACAGTCCTGCCATTCCGGGAATTAATCTAGTAAACCTACGCTGCACGCCCTCAATAGCAAGAATATCCTTCCTCAAATTTGGAGACCAAAACTGCACACAGTACTCCAGGTGCGGTCTCACCAGGGCCCGGTACAACTGTAGAAGGACCTCTTTGCTCCTATACTCAACTCCTCTTGTTATGAAGGCCAACATTCCATTGGCTTTCTTCACTGCCTGCTGAACCTGCATGCTTCCTTTCAGTGACTGATGCACTAGGACACCCAGATCTCGTTGAACTCCCCCTCCTCCTAACTTGACACCATTCAGATAATAATCTGCCTTTCTACTCTTACTTCCAAAGTGAATAACCTCACACTTATCTACATTAAACTGCATCTGCCATGTATCCGCCCACTCACACAACCTGTCCAAGTCACCCTGCAGCCTTATTGCATCTTCCTCACAATTCACACTACCCCCAGCTTAGTATCATCTGCAAATTTGCTAATGGTACTTTTAATGCTTTCATCTAAGTCATTAATGTATATCGTAAATAGCTGGGGTCCCAGCACCGTCAGACCATTGAACCTGTTCCCTTGTACATGGTCCTGCCCTTGTACATGGTCCTGCCCTTGTACATGGTCGTTCCCTTGTACCTGGTCGTTCCCTTGTACATGGTCCTGCCCTTGTACATGGTCGTTCCCTTGTACATGGTCGTTCCCTTGTACATGGTCCTGCCCTTGTACATGGTCCTGCCCTTGTACATGGTCCTGCCCTTGTACATGGTCGTTCCCTTGTACATGGTCGTGCCCTTGTGCATGGTCCTGCCCTTGTACATGGTCCTGCCCTTGTACATGGTCCTGCCCTTGTACATGGTCGTTCCCTTGTACATGGTCGTGCCCTTGTGCATGGTCCTGCCCTTGTACATGGTCCTGCCCTTGTACATGGTCCTGCCCCTGTACATGGTCCTGCCCCTGTACATGGTCCTGCCCCTTGTACATGGTCGTTCCCTTGTACATGGTCCTGCCCTTGTACATGGTCGTTCCCTTGTACATGGTCGTTCCCTTGTACATGGTCCTGCCCTTGTACATGGTCGTTCTCTTGTACATGGTTGTTCCCTTGTACATGGTCCTACCCTTGTACATGGTCCTGCCCTTGTACATGGTCCTGCCCCTGTACATGGTCCTGCCCCTGTACATGGTCCTGCCCCTTGTACATGGTCGTTCCCTTGTACATGGTCCTGCCCCTTGTACATGGTCGTTCCCTTGTACATGGTCGTTCCCTTGTACATGGTCCTACCCTGTCACAGGCACAGACACATCACTCACTCACCTTCCCAATTTCCTAGGAGCTCATACCTAACGCGAATGCAAGCTTTGCCCTCTCTCTTGTGGGTCCCACTGCATATTGCCTGAGGAAACTTTCCTGAGCACATTTGACAAATTCCATCCCATCTAAGCCCTTGGCATTATGGCCGTCCCAGTCTATATTAGGAAAGTTAAAATCCCTGTTCCAACAACCTTATTGCTCTTGAAATCTGAATGGTCATTGTTGATGGATTCCCCAGCTGGGACTTCCCCGATATTGATTGTCTGCTTAACCCTAACCTCAACGCTGACCCTAACCCTGACCCTAACCTCAACGCTGACCCTAACCTCAACCCTGACCCTAACCTCAACCCTGACCCTAACCCTTCTCCAATCGGGTTCCTTTCCTTCTTGCCCTCCACCCATCACAACCTCTCTGGTCATCCAACCTGACCGTGCTTATTCCTCCTGTTGAACTGTAATCAGCTGCCTTTTAAATGTCTCCCACATGCCAGATGTGACCATTCCCCCAATACCACTGCTCCCAATCTACTCTCCCTGGCTCCAGCCTAATTATGTAAGTTGTTTTCCCCAGGTTAGTACTTTCCATACATATATGCTTATTCGTAACTGCAGTGCTCTCCATAATGTTTGGGACAAAGACCCATCATTTATTTATTTGCCTCTGCACTCCACAATTTGAGATTTGTAATAGAAAAAAAATCACAAGTGGTGAAAGTGCACATTGTCAGATTTTATTAAAAGGTATTTTTATACATTTTGGTTTCACCATGTAGAAATTATTTTTTCTATTACAAATCTCAAATTGTGGAATACAGAGGCAAATAAATAAATGATGGGTCTTTGTCCCAAACATTATGGAGGGCACTGCATATTAAAAGTCAGGAGTCGTGATCACTATTGCTGAAGTGCTATCCCATTGAAACACCAGGCACCAATCCACACTCACTTCCCAGTGCAAGGTTCACTATGGTCCTTGCTTGGGTTGGACTCTCCACATGTAAAAAACCCCACTTGGATACAAGTAGAAAATTCTGCACCGTCTAAAGAGGCCCCAGTCAACATTGGGAAAGTTAACGTCACCAATCACAGTATCTGTATCTTTTGCACCTTTCTGTGATCTGACTACATCTATTCCTCTGTCTGTGGCTGGCTATTCGGCCGAGAGTATCATCACATTAGACTGATTGCACCTTTCGTATTGGCCGATTCCTGCCACACACTCCCACTACCCCCCCAGCACCATTCCAATACTCGTTTCATTGACCTCTGACAATTGTTAATCCCAAATGGGAAGGCAATGTAGAGAATAGGCCTTGGGTGACAAAAGGCTCCAGTTTTTCCAATAAATGAACACCAAAGGAATGAAAAGCCCACTTTCACCACAGTCCCACTGTGGCAAGGACTAGCAAGAACAAATGTCTGTCTATATTCAGTGTATATTTGCCTATATTCAGTGACACAGGAGGCCTGCAGAACATCCGCCACCATGGTAACAGTTACCATTTTATTTGGAGTGTCATAAAAATGTAAAGACAAATATATCAGCA
>NC_135986.1:13923590-13929257 GCF_053455715.1 Rhinoraja longicauda
GATCAACTAGGTAAGGCACAATATGTTTGCAAATGGGTTTGGACACAAGAGTTTGCCTGGACGCTGTGGGCTCAGGGTCCCATTTCACAACTGTACAAACTTCATGACTCCATTAAAGGGCACAAAAACAAATGAATCCCAGTGGTGAGTGAATATTGAGAGTGGGCCCAATGCCAGTCTCTCTCTGGGTGAACAAACTGCCTCACTTCAGGTGTGTTGGAAAAAAACTGCATATGCTGATTTAAATTGAAGGACACAAAATGCTGGAATAACTCAGTGGGTCAGGCAGCGTCTCTGGAGAGAAGGAATGGGTGACGTTTTGGGTTGAGACCCTTCTTCAGACTCTTAGCAAGTCTGGGTTAAAACGTGGTCGTAGAGTTGGAGGGCAGGAGGAATCACGGAAGGGGAGCAGTGAGAGAGGATGTTGCTAAACTCTCGTCGAAGAGAGGAGAACTTTGTCAAAGTAGACACACCTTGAGTAGAATTCGCAGTGGAGCAGCAAGATGTTCAGGAGAAAAACTGCAGACGCTGGTTTAAATCGAAGGTAGACACAAAATGCTGGAGTAACTCAGTGGGTCAGGCGGCATCTCTGGAGAGAAGGAATGGGGAATGTTTCAGGTTGAGACCCTTCTTCAGACTGAGCTGTGTCCCTCAGTTCAGGGACTGACTCTCTGATTGTTGTTTCAGTTCCGGCGGATGGAAGATTCCCGAGACTGTCGTTTCCACCGGTCACTGCTCCGGGCACAGCCCAGGCTGGTTAAACGGTAGGGTCTGAGTTTGCCACTCTGGTATGGCTGGGGAGGGCCAGACTGAGCACCCAGGTCTCTTCACTCAGACCGTGACCTGGCCCTGGATCTTCACTGACCCGGCCCTGGTGGGCTCTAGGATCCTGGAGTTTGCTGGTCGTCGCCCTGTGGATCAGTGCATGGAGCTGCCCCCACATGTGAGACGCCGCGGTGCCAGAGGCTCCACTCAGTACAGTGGAGGTGGAAATCCCAGGGAGCTGGGCCCATCTCACAGTCTGTGACTGAGTGAATCAACTGGCAGCAATTTAATACAAACACTTCCATTGGTTCTAAATTACGGATTTTAAATGTTAATTATAGAAACAGAAACAGTGAAAATAGGTGCAGGAGTAGGCCATTCGGCCCTTTGAGCTAGCACCGCCATTCAATGTGATCATGGCTGATCATCCACAATCAGTACCCCGTTACTGTCTTCTCCCCATGTCCCTTGATTCTGCTAGCCCTACGACCTCTATCTAACTCTCTTTTTAATGCATCCAGTGAATTTCACAAAATCACAACTCTCTGTGTGAAAACGTTTTTCCTCATCTCCATTCTAAATGGCCTACTCCTTATTCTTAAACTGTTGCTCCTGGTTCCGGACTCCCCTAACATCGGGAACATGTTTCCTGCATCTAGCTTGTCCAATCCCTTAATAATGTTATATGTTTCTATAAGATCCCCTCTCATCTTTCGAATTTCCAGTGAACACAAGCCCAGTCATTCCATTCTTTCATCATATGACAGTCCCGCCATCCCAGGAACTAACCTCGTGAACCTACGCTGCACTCCCTCAATAGCAAGAATGTCCTTTCTCAAATTAGGAGACGAGAACTGCACACAATACTCGAGGTGTGGTCTTACCAGGGCCCTGTACAACTGCAGTAGGACCTCTTTTTTAGGTATGTGAAGAGGAAAAGAATAGTCAAGGCAAATGTGGGTCCCTTCAAGACAGAAGCAGCGGAATTTATTATGGGGAACAAGGAAATGGCAGACGGGTTGAACTGGTACTTTGGATCTGTCTTCACTAAGGAAGATACAAACAATCTTCCAGATGTTCTAGTGGCCAGCGATCCTAGGGTGATGGAGGAAATCCACATTAGGCAGGAAATGGTTTTGGGTAGACTGATTGGACTAAAGGCTGATAAATCCCAAGGGCCTGATGGTCTGCATCCCAGGGTACTTAAGGAGGTGGCTCTAGAAATTGTGGACGCATTGGTGAGCATTTTCCAATGTTCTATAAATTCAGGGTCAGTTCCTGTGGATTGGAGGGCAGCTAATGTTATCCCACTTTTTAAGAAAGGAGGGAGAGAGAAAATGGGAAATTATAGACCAGTTAATCTGACATCAGTGTTGGGGAAGATGCTGGAGTCAATTATAGAAAACGAAATTGCGGAGCATTTGGATAGCGGTAACAGGATCGTTCCGAGTCAGCATGGATTTACGAAGGGGAAATCATGCTTGACTAACCTACTGGAATTTTTTGAGGATGTAACTTGGAAAATTGACAGGGGAGAGCCGGTGGATGTGGTGTACCTCGACTTTCAGAAAGCATTCGACAAGGTCCCACATAGGAGATTAGTGGGCAAAATTAGAGCACATGGTATTGGAGGTAGGGTACTGACATGGATAGAAAGTTGGTTGACAGACAGAAAGTAAAGAGTGGGGATAAATGGATCCCTTTCAGAATGGCAGGCAGTGACTAGTGGGGTACCGCAAGGCTCGGTGTTGGGACCGCAGCTATTTATAATATACATCAATGACTTGGATGAAGGGATTAAAAGTAGCATTAGCAAATTTGCAAATGATACAAAGCTGGGTGGCAGTGTGAACTGCGAGGAAGATGCAATGAGGTTGCAGGGTGACTTGGACAGGTTGTGTGAGTGGGCGGATGCATGGCAGATGCAGTTTAATGTGGATAAGTGTGAGGTTATCCACTTTGGTGGTAAGAATAGGAAGGCAGAGTATTATCTGAATGGTGTCAAGTTAGGAAAAGGGGACGTACAACGTGATCTGGGTGTCCTAGTGCATCAGTCACTGAAAGGAAGCATGCAGGTACAGCAGGCAGTGAAGAAAGCCAATGGAATGTTGGCATTCATAACAAGAGGAGTTGAGTATAGGAGCAAAGAGGTCCTTCTGCAGTTGTACAGGGCCCTAGTGAGACCGCACCTGGAGTACTGTGTGCAGTTTTGGTCTCCAAATTTGAGGAAGGATATTCTTGCTATTGAGGGCGTGCAGCGTAGGTTTACTAGGTTAATTCCCGGAATGGCGGGACTGTCATATGTTGAAAGACTGGAGCGACTAGGCTTGTATACACTGGAATTTAGAAGGATGAGAGGGGATCTTATCGAAACGTATAAGATTATTAAGGGGTTGGACACATTAGAGGCAGGAAACATGTTCCCAATGTTGGGGGAGTCCAGAACCAGGGGCCACAGTTTAAGAATAAGGGGTGGGCCATTTAGAACGGAGATGAGGAAAAACATTTTCAGTCAGAGAGTTGTGAATCTGTGGAATTCTCTGCCTCAGAGGGCAGTGGAGGCCAATTCTCTGAATACATTCAAGAGAGAGCTAGACAGAGCTCTTAAGGATAGCGGAGTCAGGGGGTATGGGGAGAAGGCAGGAACGGGGTACTGATTGAGAATGATCAGCCATGATCACATTGAATGGCGGTGCTGGCTCGATGGGCCGAATGGCCTACTCCTGCACCTATTTCCTTTGTCTAAGAGAGAGCTAGATAGAGCTCTCAAGGATAGCGGAGTCAGGGGGTATGGGGAGAAGGCAGGAACGAGGTACTGATTGAGAATGATCAGCCATGATCACATTGAATCGAAGGGCCGAATGGCCTACTCCTGCACCTATTGTCTATTGTCTTTGGTCCTTTTCTCAAATCCTCTTGTTATGAAGGCTTAGATTTCTTCACTGCCTGCTGTACCTGCATGCTCACTCTCAGTGACTGATGTACAAGGACACCCAGGTCTCGTTGCACGTCCACTTTTCCTAATCTGACACCATTCAGATAATAATCTGCCATCTTGTTCTTGTTACCAAAGTGGATAACCTGACATTTATCCCCATTATGCTGCATCTGCCATGCATCTGTCCATCGTCTACTCCGCCATTCAATCGTGGGTGATCTATTTCACCCTCCTATCCTCATTCTCCTCCCTTCTCCCCATTAACCCCTGACACCCGCACTAATCAAGAATATATCTATGTTTGCCTTAAAAATATCCATTGACTGCCTCCACAGCCTTCTGTGGCAATGAATTCCATAGATTCACCAACCTCTGACGAAGGAAATTCCTCCTTATCTCCTTCCTAAAAGAACTTTCTTTAATACTGAAGCTATGATCTATGGTCCAAGACATTCCCGCTAGTGGAAACATCCTCTCCACATCCACTCTATCCAGGTCTTTGACTATTCAGTAAGTTTCAATGAGGTCCCCCCTCATCCTTCTAAACTCCGGCGAATACAGGCCCAGTGCCATCAAATGCTCACCCGTATGCAAACACACTCATTCCTGGGTGTTGACAGCTGAAGCCCTGCCCTAGATGGGTGCTGACATGTGAGGCTCTGCTTCTGATACATCAGCACCCAACATGGTCCACCCCTGTGTTTCCAGTCCACACCCGGCACCCCAGGGTGTCAGCACCAGGGGGTGCTCTCAGGCGAGGGTGAGGGTATTTGCTCAACGCTGATGAAGTCAGCTCAGACTGGACCGTGGGTTGTGATCATTGCATTACACTGGTTCCACATTCACAATCCCTGCTGCACTGTGGGACCGGGTACAATTTATAATGTTTACAAACCTCATTTCAGGTCCCCATCCCAGTGTGAGAGACGGGGAGGTGATCAGGAGAGTTTGTTTTAACTGGGCTAACAATCCCTGTCGCTACCAGCGTCACATCAAGGTGAAAAACTGCACGGGGTTCTTTGTGTATCGGCTGAAGCCCACAACCTGCTGTAACTACGTGTATTGTACAGGTACGTCGCCGTTCTTCGTAACGTATCTGGGAGGCTGTGGGGTAAATCCGGGAATTGCCCAATCAGCAATTTTCCAAACCGATCCGTATTTGTGACCATCTCAGTTCACAGTCCCACACCGACTGTCTGAACCAAACCCCACCCCATCACTGACCCCAACACACATGCAGGATGGCCCCTGGCCCAGCTCACCCACCCACCCATTACCCCACCCTGTCACTGACCCACCCATTACCCCACCCTGTCACCCACCCACCCATTGCCCCATCCTGTCACTGACCCACCCACCCATTACCCCACCCTGTCACCCACCCACCCATTACCCCACCCTGTCACCCACCCACCCATTGCCCCATCCTGTCACTGACCCACCCACCCATTACCCCCACCCTGTCACTGACCCACCCACCCATTGCCCCCACCCCATCACTGACACCAACACACATGCAGGATGGCCCCTGTCCCAGCTCACCGACCCACCCATTACCCCCACCCTTTCACTGACCCACCCACCCATTGCCCCCACCCTGTCACCCATCCACCCATTACCCCCACCCTGTCACTGACCCACCCACCCATTACCCCCACCCTGTCACTGACCCACCCACCCATTGCCCCACCCTGTCCATGACCCACCCACCCATTACCCCCACCCTGTAACTGACCCACCCACCCATTGCCCCCACCCTGTCACTGGCCCACCCACCCATTGCCCCCACCCTGTCACTGGCCCACCCACCCATTGCCCCCACCCTGTCACTGGCCCACCTCACGTGCAAGATGTCCCCTGACCCATCTCACCGAATCACTCATTGCCTCCATCCTTTATGGACAAGACAGTTCCCTCATTCCCCACTCACGCAGGTCCAAGCTGTCCCCTCCTGCCCCCCCCCC
>NC_135986.1:13929757-13935594 GCF_053455715.1 Rhinoraja longicauda
TTTGTTTATTTATTCATTTATTTTTGTTGTTTTTCTTATTTTATTTTATTTATGTTCATGATGTTGTACTGTTTTGTATATATCTCTGTGAAAAATCAATAAAAACTGAAGAGAAAAAAAAGAAAGGATGCTTTATTTTACATCATATCAAATGTAAAACATCGGGGTCAGATTTAATGAGATCATGTCACTGGTTATCCAGACCCATTACTGACCACACTGATAATGTCACTGCTTATCCAGACCATTCATTGACAACACTGATAATGTTACTGCTTATCCAGACCCATCACTGACCACACTGATAATGTCACTGCTTATCCAGACCCATCACTGACCACACTGATAATGTCACTGCTTGTCCAGACCCATCGCTGACCACACTGATAATGTCACTACTTATCCAGAGAGAAAGAGAGTGAAGTGTGTGGGGAGGAAGAGGAGATGAGTGTGGGGAGAAAGGGAGCTGTGTGGGGAGAGAAAGGGGAGGAGTGGAGAGAAAGGAGGAGGATTGTGGGGATGGAGGGTGGGAAGAAAGGGAGTGTGGGGAGAGGAATTTAATAGTGTGGGGAGAGAGAGGTAGTGGGGAGAGAGAGGAGGCAGGATGACCGTGGTGAGCGAGCGGGGAGTGTGGAGAGAGACGGGGAGTGTGGGGAGAATGATGGGGAGGAGTGTGGGGAGAAAGGTGGTTTTAGGGGACAGGGGAGGGAGGAGTGTGAGAGAGAGGGAGGAAGGTTTGTGTGGAGAGAGAGTGGGAGGAATGTGGGGATGGAGGGGGTGGAGTGGGGAAGAGGGAGAGGAGGTGGGTGTGGGAGAGAGGAAGGTGTGTGGGGTGAGAGAGAGGAAGGAGTGTTGGGGAGGAGGGGGATTGTGGAGAGAAAGGAGGAATGTGGGAATTGAGAGGGGAGGACTGTGGGGAGAGGGAGGGGAGGAGTGGGGATACGGAGGGAGAGGAGTGTGAGAGAACGGGAGGAGGGATTGTGTGGAGAGAGAAAAGATGCAGGGGGGAGTGTGGGAGAGGGAGAGGAGGTGGGTGGGGGAGATAGGAAAATGTAGCAAGAGAACGGGAGGAGTGTGGGGAGAGGGGGAGGAGTGGGGAGACAGTGTGGGAGGAGTGTGAAAGAGAGGGAGGAAGGATAGTGTGGAGAGCGAGTTAGAGGAATGTGAGGATGGAGGGGAGGAGTGGGGAGAGTGAAACGAGGGTGGGGGAGGAATGTAGCGAGAGCAAGGGCTACAGGGGAAAGAGGTACAAGAGGAGTGATGGGAGAGAGTGGAGGAGTGGGGAGTGAGTGGAGGAATGTGGCAGAGAAATGGGAGGGGAGGGATAGAGGAAGGAGTGAGGCGAGAGAGGGGAGGTATGTGGGGAGAGAGAGATGGGGCAGAGAATGGACGAACGGGGGAGAGAGGTGAGGAGATAGAGGTGGAGGTGTGTGGGGAATTAGGGGGAATGTGGGGAGAGAGAGGGGGAATGGGGGAGACAGAGGGGGAGGAGTGTGGGGACACAGAATGAGAGGAGTGGTGAGTGTGTGGGGAGAAAGACAGAGTGTGGGGTGGAGAATGAGAGGAGAGTGGGGAGAGAGGGGGTGTGGAGAGAGATGGGGAGGTGTGTGGGGAGAGAGATTGGAGGTGGCAGGACAGAGGGGAGTGTCGGGAGAGAGTGGGGAGGAGTGTGGAGAGAGGGGAGGAGATGGGAAGTCAGACGGTCAGAAAATTGGGGAGAGAGACGGGGGATCGGTATGGGAGAGAGAGAATGGACGGAGGGGGAGGGAGAGAGGCAGAGAGAGTGAGGAGTGTTGGGGGAGACGCATTATGTGTTACTCACATGTATGCAGGAGAAAGATATTTATTCATTTTAACCACTGCCTATTAAAATGAAAATAACAAATAAAAACGTCTGCACCGGCCAACGTGGATAGAACAGCAAGATGCAGTGAGAGCTCATTAGAGATGAGATTAATTACTGATAGTGTCACTGCTTATCCAGACCCATCACTGACCACACTGATAATGTCACTGCTAATCCAGACCCATCACTAACCACACTGATAATGTCACTGCTTATCCATACCCATCACTGACCACACAGATAATGTCACTGCTTATCCACACCCATCACTGACCACATTAACGTAACACAGGTATGTTCTTTGTATCATCCATTCCAAGGACATCTCACATACTGTAACAACCAGCTACCCAGTTCCATCGCACGCTGCTCAGATATATTTTCACCAGTGACAACATTGACAACATTTGCCTCGTGCTGATTGGTACGGACACCTCTGAACTCACTGGTGGTTTCACGTCCCATCTGCTTATGATTCTGAACGCATTTGCGCTACAAATGAATACCCATAAACAGAAAAATCAAGACTTAACTGTTCCTCCAAGTTCCAGCGCTTTCCTCAGTTGTACTTCAAATATCTGCGAGGCCCTTTTGTGTAGTTCTGGTCACCATATTACAGATATGATGTCCTGTTGCCAGAGACAGTGCGGAACAGATTCACCAGGATGTTATCTGGAATGGACAGCGTTAGTTTGAAGACAGAATCAATTGGGTGGGATTGTTCTCCTTGGAGCGCAGGAGGACGAGGGGTGATCTTATAGACATGTTTTAGATCATGAAAGGAATAGATGTAGTGGATGCTCGGATTCTCCTGCCCTGAATAGGCGAATCGAGGTCCAGAGGACATACGTTTAAGTTGAAGGGAAAATCATTGAATAGGAATCTGAGGGGTAACTTTTTCACACAATGGGTGGTGGATGTATGGAACAAACTGCCAGATGAGGAATTTGAGGCAAGGACTATCCCAACATTTATGAAATAGTTAGACAGGTTGGGTACATGAATAGGACAGGTTTGGTGGGATATGGACCAAATGCAGACAGGTGGAACTAATGTAGATGGGGCCTGATGGCTGGTGTGGGCAAGTTGGGCTGACGGGCCTGATTCCACACCATATCACTCTATGACTATGAGTACAGGGCTGAACTACCTCCTCTGGCACCTCGTTCCACACACCCACCACCCTTTGTGTGAAAAATACCCCTCAGGTTCAGATTAAATTTCACCCCCTCATCTTAAACCTGCTCCCCATGGTTCCTGCTTTCCCCTTCTCTGTGCGTCTGCCAGATCTATTCCTCTCATTATTTTGTTGATCTGTAGAAGATCATCCCTCATCCTCCTGCATCAAGAGATATAGGCCTCGGTTGCAGTTCATCGGTACCGACACTTCAGAACTCACTGGTGGTTTCACTTCCCATGTGCGTCTGATTGTGAACACACTTGCACGACAGCTGAACATCCAAACAAAGAATAACCAAGACTTAACTGCTCCTCCAAGTGCAGCGCTCTCCGACGTCGTACTTCAAATATCTGCGAGGCCCTTTTGTGTAGTTCTGGTCACAATATTATACAAATGATGTCCCGTTGCCAGAGGCAGTGCGGAACAGATTCATCAGGATGTTATTTGGAATGGACAGCGTTAGTTTGAGGACAGATTTGATCGGGTGGGATTTATCTCATTGGAGCAAGAATGCAGAGGGATGACCTTACTGAGGCTTGTAAAATTATGTCAACTATAGCAGGGTTGAGTAGATGGTCACAGTTATTTCCCAGGCTGTGAGATTCTAAACCCAGAGAACTTACGTTTATTCGAAAGGGGAGAGGTTTAAGGGAATTCTGACTTCAAATATGCAACAATCTTTTCATTTGAGGCGGTGGGGACAGATACCATCACAGCAAATAAACAGCATTTAGACAGCCGTTGTTTCGGATAGGAATGGAGGGATATGGGACAAATACAGGTGAATGAGATTACCGTAGATATGCATCTCGGTCCGAATGGACGAGTCGGGCCGAAGGGCCTGTTTCCCTGCAGTTCCCATGACTGGAATCAGCGGTTCTGTAATCACTAATGTGCTCTGTCATCGGCCTCCCCAGTTGTAGCCACATAGCAGACACATCACTGACTGCACAACAGTGGCGATACTGTATTGGGTGGTGGTGTCACCAACAACGGAGGCACATTGTTCATCTCCCTCACAAGTGTCCAACAGGTGCTTCACTCTCCTCAAACTAAACTCTAGCCTAGAAATCCGAGGAATTACACGCCAACAGGTGTCGAATTTTCTCAAACCTGCAGTTTAAACAACAACACGATATAACTGCCTATCATATACGTTGGTCGTTTTAATATGTCTCAGATCATTGAAGTGTTTCTTTCAGTTTCTATGTGTGCCAAATATATACAGCAGGAAGGGAGAAACGCTCTCGTATTAATTAATAAATAGGCACAGAAATACAGACTGAGTGTGTGTGAGAGCTCTCTTGAATTAACTGGAATTTAGGATGAGAGGTGATCTTGACGAAACATATAGAATTCTGAAGAAGGGTCTCCACCCATTCCTTCTCCCAAGAGATGCTGCCTGTCCCGCTGAGTTACTCCAGCTTTTTGTGTCTATGTTCTGTTTAAACCAGCATCTGCAGTTCCTTCTTACACATATACAATTCTTAAGGGATTGGACAGGCTAGATAGAGGAAAAATGTTCCCGATGCTGTGGGAGTCCAGAACAGGGATCACAGTTTACGAATAAGGGGTAGCTCAATTATTACTGAGATGAGGAAAAACTGAACTGTCGTCGGCCTCCCCAGTTGAGATGAATTGTGAATCTGTGGAATCTGAGGGGTAATTTTTCACATAAAGCATGGTGGGTGTGTGGAACGAGCTGCCAGAGGAGGTAGTTCAAACCTGTACCCATAGAGTCATAGAGTGATATGGTGTGGAAACAGGCCCTTCGGCCCAACTTGCCCACTCCAGCCAAAATGCCACATCTACACTAGTCCCACCTGTCTGCATTTGGTCCATTTCCCACCAAACCTGTCCTATTCATGCACCTGTCTAACTGTTTCATGAATGTTGGGATAGCCCCTGCCTCAAATACCTCCTCTGGCAGTTTGCTCCATTCATTCAACACCCATCATATTAGGATAACTTTGCAGGCTACTGCAATGTTAAATGCAGTGATGGCCTTGCATTAAAGTCATCTAGCGACCCCCCATGGATGTTATATGCATTAAATTAATTGCAATAATTTTGCAAAACCTCTCAAATGTTAAATGCAACAAATGCATCGCATTAGGATGACTTTTCTGGCTGCTGCAATGTTAAATGCAATGATCGCCTTGCATTAAAGAAATATTGCAACACCCTGCGATGTGATATGCAATAATAATCCTGCAAAACCTCTCAAATGTTAAACGTGACTAATGCATCGTATTAGGATAACTTTGCAGGCTACTGCAATGTTAAATGCAGTGATTGCCTTGCATTAAAGAAATATTGCAACACCCTGCGATGTGAAATGCAATAATAATCCTGCAAAACCTCTCAAATGTTAAATGCGACTAAAGCATCGTATTAGGATAACTTTGCAGGCTGCTGCATTGTTAAATGCAGCGCTGGCGTTGCATTAAAGCAATATTGCAACCCCCTGGGATGTTAAATGCAATAAAATTAATTGCAATAATTTTGCAAAACCTCTCAAATGTTAAATGCAATTAATGCAACGCATTAGAACAACTTTGCAGGCTCCTGCAATGTTAAATGCAGCGCAGGCCTTGCATTAAAGCAAAATTGCAGCTGTTCTGTGGTATTAAACGCATTAAAATCATTGTAATAATCATGCAAAATCTCTCAAATGTTCAATGCAACTAATGCATGGTACCATTAAAATCTTTATTGGTGTACGGTTCCTCCTGACATCCATCCACCCACCCACCGATCAATCAATCAATCAATCTTTGATTAATTCTTATTATTATTAATAATATAAAT
>NC_135986.1:13941094-14033402 GCF_053455715.1 Rhinoraja longicauda
ATAGATAGATAGATAGATAGATAGATAGATAGATAGATGGGTAGATAGGTGGGTAGGTGGGTAGGTGGGTAGGTGGGTAGGTGGGTAGGTGGGTAGGTGGGTAGGTGGGTAGGTGGGTAGGTAGGTAGGTGGGTAGGTGGGTAGGTGGGTATGTGGGTAGGTAGGTAGGTAGGTAGGTAGGTAGGTAGGTAGGTAGGTAGGTAGGTGGGTAGGTAGGTAGGTAGGTAGGTAGGTAGCTAGCTAGCGAGATAGATAGACGGACAGACAGACAGACAGACAGACAGACAGACAGACAGATAGATAGATAGATAGATAGATAGATAGATAGATAGATAGATAGATAGATAGATAGATAGATAGATAGATAGATAGATAGATAGATAGATAGATAGATAGATAGATAGATAGATAGATAGATAGATAGATAGATAGATAGATAGATAGATAGATAGATAGATAGATAGATAGATAGATAGATAGATAGATAGATAGATAGATAGATAGATAGATAGATAGATAGATAGATAGATAGATAGATAGATAGATAGATAGATAGATAGATAGATAGATAGATAGATAGATAGATAGATAGATAGATAGATAGATAGATAGATAGATAGATAGATAGATAGATAGATAGATAGATAGATAGATAGATAGATAGATAGATAGATAGATAGATAGATAGATAGATAGATAGATAGATAGATAGATAGATAGATAGATAGATAGATAGATAGATAGATAGATAGATAGATAGATAGATAGATAGATAGATAGATAGATAGATAGATAGATAGATAGATAGATAGATAGATAGATAGATAGATAGATAGATAGATAGATAGATAGATAGATAGATAGATAGATAGATAGATAGATAGATAGATAGATAGATAGATAGATAGATAGATAGATAGATAGATAGATAGATAGATAGATAGATAGATAGATAGATAGATAGATAGATAGATAGATAGATAGATAGATAGATAGATAGATAGATAGATAGATAGATAGATAGATAGATAGATAGATAGATAGATAGATAGATAGATAGATAGATAGATAGATAGATAGATAGATAGATAGATAGATAGATAGATAGATAGATAGATAGATAGATAGATAGATAGATAGATAGATAGATAGATAGATAGATAGATAGATAGATAGATAGATAGATAGATAGATAGATAGATAGATAGATAGATAGATAGATAGATAGATAGATAGATAGATAGATAGATAGATAGATAGATAGATAGATAGATAGATAGATAGATAGATAGATAGATAGATAGATAGATAGATAGATAGATAGATAGATAGATAGATAGATAGATAGATAGATAGATAGATAGATAGATAGATAGATAGATAGATAGATAGATAGATAGATAGATAGATAGATAGATAGATAGATAGATAGATAGATAGATAGATAGATAGATAGATAGATAGATAGATAGATAGATAGATAGATAGATAGATAGATAGATAGATAGATAGATAGATAGATAGATAGATAGATAGATAGATAGATAGATAGATAGATAGATAGATAGATAGATAGATAGATAGATAGATAGATAGATAGATAGATAGATAGATAGATAGATAGATAGATAGATAGATAGATAGATAGATAGATAGATAGATAGATAGATAGATAGATAGATAGATAGATAGATAGATAGATAGATAGATAGATAGATAGATAGATAGATAGATAGATAGATAGATAGATAGATAGATAGATAGATAGATAGATAGATAGATAGATAGATAGATAGATAGATAGATAGATAGATAGATAGATAGATAGATAGATAGATAGATAGATAGATAGATAGATAGATAGATAGATAGATAGATAGATAGATAGATAGATAGATAGATAGATAGATAGATAGATAGATAGATAGATAGATAGATAGATAGATAGATAGATAGATAGATAGATAGATAGATAGATAGATAGATAGATAGATAGATAGATAGATAGATAGATAGATAGATAGATAGATAGATAGATAGATAGATAGATAGATAGATAGATAGATAGATAGATAGATAGATAGATAGATAGATAGATAGATAGATAGATAGATAGATAGATAGATAGATAGATAGATAGATAGATAGATAGATAGATAGATAGATAGATAGATAGATAGATAGATAGATAGATAGATAGATAGATAGATAGATAGATAGATAGATAGATAGATAGATAGATAGATAGATAGATAGATAGATAGATAGATAGATAGATAGATAGATAGATAGATAGATAGATAGATAGATAGATAGATAGATAGATAGATAGATAGATAGATAGATAGATAGATAGATAGATAGATAGATAGATAGATAGATAGATAGATAGATAGATAGATAGATAGATAGATAGATAGATAGATAGATAGATAGATAGATAGATAGATAGATAGATAGATAGATAGATAGATAGATAGATAGATAGATAGATAGATAGATAGATAGATAGATAGATAGATAGATAGATAGATAGATAGATAGATAGATAGATAGATAGATAGATAGATAGATAGATAGATAGATAGATAGATAGATAGATAGATAGATAGATAGATATCCGTATCGGCCTATCAGTGATTTCGCCAAAACGGAAAACCGTAGCACTACCTTAATCACCACTCTCGCCGCCAGTGCCTATAACAATTTCATTTAAATGGGTCTTATATTTTTGTAAGTTAGAGAGGTTTTAAAGTTAAAACATTTCGTTTCCAAATTATTCCTTTAAGGTCTTCAGCGTATGACGTCACGATGGGAACCGTGCACCTGTGAGGTGAGCTCGCGCTACCCCCCCGGAATTCAACGTGTGACGTCACAATGCAACCCGCACGTGTTCAACAGATGAGCTCGCACTACCCCCTCCCCCCCGGACCTTTAACTAATGCGCTCCCCCCCCGGACCCTTAACTAATGCCCCCCCCGGCGTACCTTTAACTAATGCCCCCTCCCCCCCCCCCGCGAAACTTTAACTGATCCCCACCCCGGACCTTTAATGCGCCCCGCCGACCTTTAACTGATGCGCTTCCCCCTTCCGGACCTTTATCTACTGCGCTCCCCCCCCGGAACCTTAATTAATGCGCCCCCCCCCCGGCGGACCTTTAACGAATGCGTCCCCCCCCCCCCCCCGGACATTTAACTAATACGATCCCACCCCGCGGACCTTTAACTAATGCGCTCCCCCCGTGCACCGCCGCCCGTTCCCGCATGCATCGCGTCTGACATTCCTCAGCCCGGGCAGCGCTGACCGCCGGGAGGTGTACTCGCCGTCGCCTCTCCCGCTCGGCGAGGGGGATGCAGCACTCGCCCGACTGACGGGAGTGCCTGCCAATGAGCGTGCGAGGTGACGAGAGCTCTGCTGCTGCTCTCCAGTTCCCCGTCCCCCCCGCACGTCCTCAACCCCGCCGCCGGGAAGTGTAGTCACGGTCGCCTCCCCCACTCGGGGCGCGGGCGCGGGGGATGCGGCACCCGCCCGACTGACAGCATTGCCTGCCAATGAGCGTGCGGGGTGACGAGAGCTCTGCTGCTGCTCTCCCCTCCCCCCCTCGCAGGCCCGCTCGACGTTCCATTGGTCCGCCTCCAACGAGCCGCTCACCAGGACGTGGGCACCTTTCATTGGCTCCGACCCTATTTGCGCCCGATTGGGCCGGGTCCCTACGTGGGGTCCAGTGATTGGCTCCGACCTCCCGCTCGATGCGGGTGGAGCTGTTGCTTCGGGCTGACAGCAATTGCCGTCGCCGACAGTCCACCGCGCGCTGCTGCTGATTGAAGACATGGTCTCCAACATCGCAAAGAGGGCATTTTAAACGTTATACAGACGAAAACTAAAAAAAACATTTATTTTAACTGAAGAACGAGATTTCTATTGCGTTTAATTTTAGTTTTTAAAAAGATTTAAAAAAAACAGATTTCATAGATAAGTATACTTTCTTTTTTAACAAAAAAACATTTATGTCACATGGGCGGCACGGTAGCGCAGCGGTAGAGTTGCTGCTTTACAGCGAATGCAGCGCCGGAGACTCAGGTTCGATCCTGACTACGGGTGCTGCACTGTAAGGAGTTTGTACGTTCTCCCCGTGACCTGCGTGGGTTTTCTCCGAGATCTTCGGTTTCCTCCCACACTCCAAAGACGTACAGGTATGTAGGTTAATTGGCTGGGTAAATGTAAAAATTGTCCCTAGTGGGTGTAGGATAGTGTTAATGTGTGGGGATCACTAGGCGGCACGGACTTGGTGGGCCGAAAAGGCCTGTTTCCGGCTGTATATATATGATATGATATGATGATAAGTTTAATAATGACTTAAATTGTGTTTAGGTTATTTTAAAGAAAAAACGGCATTTTGATTAACATTTTTTTCATTCCCCAAAAAAACCCTCCATTTTGATCTGATACTTTTGTCTTCATTGTAACTGAATTTGCCCGATCTCCATTTTGATGTAACTTCAATTCTCTTGAGGAGTTTATACATATTAAAAGAACTCCATTTTCATGTAATACTTCCGTGTTCACTGTTGCGTTACATTGTTTTTCCATTTTCTTCTAATACTTTTGTGTTTTTTAATAACGGAGAATGTCTTTTGGTTCTTTTAAAGAAAAGACGCAATTTACATTGATATTTATTTCATTTCAAAAAGCGGTCTCCATTTTCATCTAATACTTCTATGTTCATTAATAACTCAAATTGTGTTTGGAAATTTATAACTTAATCACACAGATTGTGTTTACGACATTATAAAATTTTAAATATTCATTTTCATCTAATAATAATATGCCTTTATTGTCATTGTACACAAGGTACAACGAAATTAGAAATGCTACAACTGATAACAGTGCGACAGTGCAGAGACAATTGCACAGACATACGAACCAACACAACAAATGCCAGTATCATATAAAAACCGATTTAAAATCCTAATAAATAATGAGTGGGTTAAACACTTAAAAATTCTTAAAAGAAAGTTTATTTTTTGAAAATGATAGTAGCCGAATCATGTGCTTCCGTTCACTGTTCTTATTGCCCAGGGAAAGAAACTGTTCTTGGGTCGATTTGTCCTGGTCCTTAGGCTCCTATAGCGCCTCCCAGAGGGCAGGAAAACAAACAATTCGTGTCCCGGGTGAGTGCTGTCCTTGATTATGACTCTGGCCCTGTTCAGACAGCGCGAGCTGGTGATGTTCTTCAGAGAGGGTAGTGGACAACCGATGATTTTCTCTGCTGTCCTGATGACCTTTTGGAGGGCCTTCTGGTCTGCAGCCGAGCAGCCAGCATACCACACAGTGGTGCAGTATGCCAGTACGCTCTCGATGGTGGAGCGGTAGAAGGTCACCAGCAGATTCTCCTTCAGTCTGTTTTTCCGAAGTAATCTTAGGAAATGCAGTCTCTGCTGTGACTTATTCACTACCGCCTTGGTATTTGCAGTCCAGGTGAGGTCCTGGGAAATGGTGGTCCCTAGGAACTTGAAGGTGGAGACCCTCTCCACTTCCTCCCCATTTGTATGAAGTGGGGTGGAAGCCGCTCTTTGTTTCCTGAAGTCCAGCACTATTTCTTTTGTCTTGCTAGTGTTTAGTGCTAGATTATTTGCCTCGCACCATCCGGACAGAGCACAGACCTCGTCCCTGTACGTAGACTCATCCCCTCCAGTGATCAGACCGACCACAGTTGTGTCGTCTGCAAATTTGATGATAGAATTGGAGGGGTGGGTAGGAGTGCAGTCGTGTGTGTACAGAGCATAGAGGAGGGGGCTCAGCACACAGCCCTGCGGGGAGCCAATGCTAAGCGTAATGGTGGAGGAGCTGTGGGGGCCGATCTTAACAGATTGTGGGCGGTTTGTGAGGAAGTCTCTTATCCAGGCGCAGATGGATGGGGAGAAACCCAGGTTATTGTACAGCTTGTCCACTAGTATGCCTGGGATGATCGTATTGAATGCCGAGCTGTAATCTATGAAAAGCATTCTTACATCGGTCCCCGGGCGCTCCAGGTGGCTCAGTGCAGTGTAGAGGGCAGTATTGATGGCGTCTTCTGTAGATCTGTTTGCTCGATAGGCAAACTGATGAGGGTCAAAGCTGGGAGGAAGGATGGCGTTGATGTGTTGTGCCACAAGCTTTTCAAAACATTTCATCACAACAGATGTGAGAGCTATTGGTCTGTAGTCATTTAGACTACTGACAGCAGGTTTTTTGGGGACAGGGATAATAGTAGCTGATTTTAAGCAGGATGGGACGGTGGCTTGTGTCAGGGAGATGTTAAAGATCTTTGTGAGGACCTCTGAAAGCTGGTCAGCACAAGCTTTCAGCACTTTGCCAAGTACTCCATCAGGTCCTGCTGCTTTATTTGGATCCACCATCTCACACGTCTCACTTGGTGTTCCTGTAAGGTGAGCGTGTTAGGTGTGATAGATGATGGGGGCAGGATGGCTGTGTGTGGCACTGCAGTCTCAAAACGGGCAAAGAAATGATTTGGCTCCTCTGCCAGTGAGGTATCCCTGCTGGAGATCACAGATGTTTTGCCATTGTAGTTGGTTATCTGCTGTAAACCCTGCCACACCTGTCGTGGGTTGTTCTGAGTTAGATGGTCCTCCTTGGCTGCTTTGATGCCCCTCCTCAGCTCAGCCCTTGCCGCGCTGTATTGTGCTCTGTCTCCAGACTTGAGGGCAGAGTAGCGCGCTTCCAAAAGACATTGTACCACTCTAGTCATCCAGGGTTTGCGGTTGGGATATCCCCGGACGTGTTTGTTAACAGTCACATTATCAGTGCAGCTTTTTATATAGGACAGAACAGTTTCCGTATATTCCTCTAGGTCCTGGTGTTCAAATATAGTCCATTCTGTGCGTGCAAAGCAGTCCTGGAGCTCTGCGAGTGCTCCTGATGGCCAGGTTCTTATAACCTTTGTGTCTGTCTTAGTTTGCCTCCTGAGTGGGATGTATGCTGGGATCAGGAGCAGTGAAAGGTGGTCTGAGAGACCCAGATGTGGGAGAGGTACTGCTCTGTAAGCGTGCTTTAAGTTGGAATAAACATGGTCCAGTGTGTTTGCCCCCCCTGGTGGCACACTGTACATACTGCACAAATTTGGGGAGTACTGTCCTTAAGCAAGTTTTATTAAAGTCCCCAGCAATGACATGCACTCCTTCAGGGTGAGCCTGTTCTGTTTGTTTACAGTGTCATGCAGCAGGGTGAGAGCTATGCTGGCGTTAGCATCTGGCGGTATGTAAACCGCAGTAATGAGTACTACAGTGAACTCACGCGGCAGATAGAAGGGTCTGCACTTAACAGTCATTGCTTCCAAATCAGGAGGGCAGTGGCTGTATGTGATGTTACTGTTAGTGCACCAGTCATTGTGCACATAAATACACAGACCCCCTCCTCTGCTCTTACCAGAGTCGCCGTTTCTGTCCTGCCGGTGGATAGAGCGCCCCACTAGCTGTACTGCTGCGTCCGGGATTAGCGGATGTAGCCAAGTTTCCGTTATGATCATCACACAACAGTCGCGGATGTTGGAGTTTCCAGCGATTAGCAGCTCCAGTTCGTCTGTTTTGTGGACGATGGACCTGGCGTTGGAGAGGAAGATGCTCGGTACCGGTGGCTTGTGTGGCTGTTTCCTCAGACGAGCTGGTAGGCCTGCTCGACAACCGCGCTTCCTCCTGCGCTCACAACGCCGCCTGCGCCGCCTCCCTGGAACGGCCGCAATCCAGGTAGATCCCGGTAGCTTCGCTATGTTCTGCGGGATGTCATGAGCTCGGTGGAAAGTGCTCGTAACATCGGTCTGGCACCGCAGTCCAATGTTTAGCAAGACCGCCTTACTGTAGACGTGGGCGTATCTTGCTTGGTAACGAGTTCTAACACACACAACATTCACTATACATACAATCAAACAACACCATATCAGAGAGCCAAAAGCTGCTGCGCCCGTGCGCGCCGCCATCTTGAGAAGTAATACTTCTTAACTTTAATTGTCTTCAATTTTCATCAAGTACTTCCGTGTTCATTAATAATAGATTGTGTTTAGGTGTCCTCTTTTTAACATCATGCCAAGAGGAGGGAGCAAACGACGTGCACGCCTCCAATATCTCCGAGAAAGAGAGCGAGACAGAAGGGATAAAGAGACACAATCCGCCAAGTCAATTCTTGCAGATCTATTTCATGGACTCCCAAGATAGCATTCAAATGCGAATGGGTATATTGCAAGATGCTAGCATTCAAAGGGAAATTGTTGAGATTCTTGAAAAATTGATAAGATTAAATAACCCTTACATTAATTCACTTATCATTGCCAATGATAGAATTAGAGATTTGCCAGAGACATCAATCGTCATTGATCCAGATCGTCGGCCAGCCTGTGAACATGAAAGGCGATTTAACACACAAATTGCCAGCGAAGTTGCTGTCATAATACCAAACCATGATGAACCTGAGAGAAAATCACGGCACATTGTCTTGAAAGAATGAGGAGGACGCCTGCAAATCATTTCAGAGTCCCATAGGTCGCCTGACAGTCTTCAATAGTCCTTTTTTTTACCGCTTGGAGATGATGGAGGGCATCACCAACTTGAAATGAGGCCAGCAAAGAAATTGACAGCAATGCGATATCATGCCTATATGATCATGAATCGTGATAATGAATTTAACCAATTTTTGAGAGGCGGACGACTCTTTCAACAATATGTCGTTGACATGGCAGCGAAGATTGAAAGTGATAGGCTCAATTATATTCGTGTAAATCAACCATCTTTGAGATCAACAACTTACAGAGCCTGACGGATGCATTAAATGATAATGATGATTTGGATAAAATTTGGAAAGCGCATAATCCTCTCCTCAACATTTGTCGGTGGACCGAGATACATGATGGAACGATGGCAGGGCGCTATGATGTATGTTCGGAAGTATGGCAATGCTTCCTTTTTCATTACGATGACTTGCAATCCGAAGTGGAGCGAGATTCGACGGTGCCTCTTACTGAATCAGCAGCCGTGTGACAGACCAGATTTGATTGCAAGGGTCTTCGATCTGAAAAGAAAACTCTTCATCAAGTGCCTTACTGGAGCAGATGGCCGCTTTGGAAGCTGTATAGCTTTTGTCTTGACTGCGGAATATCAGAAGAGAGGACTGTCTCACTTGAACTGTCTGCCGTGGCTTGACGAAGCGAATAAGCCACGACCACGAGATGTTGACAGATTTGTGCAAGCTGAAATACCAGACCCGCAAGTAGATCCCGAGCTGCATGGATTGGTACTGAAGCACATGATTCATGGACCGTACTGCAACCACACATCTCAATGTTGGAAGAATGGAAGATGCAGTATGAGATTCCCGAAGCCATTTATCGAGAGCACAAGGTGTGGAGATGATTCATATCCTGTGTACAAGAGAAGATCTCCGGATATGGGAGGATTTCAGGGACATCAGGAAGGACGCCGCCATCGACCTGTTACTTCTGAATGGGTAGTGCCCTATAATACTCTTGAAGTTGTTCCAATGTCACATCGATGTTGAGATATGCTCCTCTGTAAAGTCGGTCAAATACGTCATCAAGTACACCATGAAGGGGAGTGATCAAGCAGTTTGTGGAGTTAACAGGGATGACGAGATTATACAATACTTGACTGGCAGATACATTGGTCCATCAGAAGCAGTGGGATCAATCGTTGGATTACCAACTCACGAGAGACACCCTCCTGTCAATCGACTCCAGGTACATCTACCACAAGAACAACGAGTCGTTATCACAGCCGATAGCGGGTGAGAAATGATGATTTCGCGAGAAAGACTTTAACTGCATTCATGGAATTGTGTTGTCAAGATCAATTTGCAAGGACTTTAATATTACGCAGATGTACCCCAGAATTTACACGTGGAACAATAAGAAATGGCAAAGAAGGAAGGTTGGAAAGATAGTGGAGGATTTTCCAGGTTATTTTGAAGTCAACGCTCTGGGACGGGTGTATACAGTTTCTCCAAGATATGGTAATCTGTACTACTTGAGACTGCTTCTCCATCACGTAAAAGGGCCAGTATCCTTTGATTCATTAAGGACACATGATGGACATATTCTTTCTTCATTCAAAGACGTCTGCAGAGCAAGGGGGTTGTCGCAAAACGATGACCATTGGCGACAGACGATGAAAGATGCTGAGAGGACAAAATTCATGCATCAAGAAATCCTAATTGTGGAGTTCAAATTGAAGAGGAATATTCGATTGAGAGATGGAGAAGACGACTATTCCCATTTTTTGCTGAATGTTGGAGAAGACAGGATTTCGAAAAATGAAGACGATGAGATTGAAATCCAAGAAGACATGGTTCTATCAACAAGATCACTGGAGGATTGCATTGATTTTATATATCCCACCTTCGACAATCCTGCCGAATTATTCTCCAACAATTGTATCTTGGTTCCGCTCAATGATATAATGAGGAGCATCAATTCTAGATGTATCAGACGCTTCCCTGGAATCATGAAGAAATACCTTTCTTTCAATGCTGTGACTGAGGGAACTAATGCTACCCACTTCCCAACAGAATTCCTCGATCGAGTAGAGATCTCTGGATTCCCACCACACAAATTGTAGTTGAAAAAAGAGTCTCTGATCATTTTAATGAGCAATTTGGCACCACCAAGACTATGCAACGGAACGAGGATGATTGTGGAACAGCTACATAATAATCTGATCGTTGCAAAAAATCACCATTGGATCCTTAAAAAATGACATTGTAATGATTCCTAGGATACCGTTTACTTTGACAGAAGGCGAAGACATTCCCTTTCAGCGGAGAAAAGTCCCAATTCAGACATGATTGCTATGACAATCCACAGAGCACAAGGACAGACCATAGATAATGTGTTGATATACCTCGAGAAATTGGTATTTCAGCGTGAACAATTATATGTGGCTCTCAGCCGAGGAAAGGCGAGGGAAGATATCAATGTTCCTAAATGATAGGATATCAACGAAGAATGTTGTCATTCGACGTGGGCTTCACTGAGCAATGACTCCCCAAGTGGGATCTGGACCAATGAGGCGTTGAG
This sequence comes from Rhinoraja longicauda, assembly GCF_053455715.1. Classification (NCBI taxonomy): domain Eukaryota; kingdom Metazoa; phylum Chordata; class Chondrichthyes; order Rajiformes; family Arhynchobatidae; genus Rhinoraja; species Rhinoraja longicauda. The sequence goes on from NC_135986.1 coordinate 13,952,172, forward strand.
CGGGAGGTCAGAGCATATCATTCGACCGCACGTGTGAAGGAGCGGCAGGAGTCAATCAGAATGCACCACGTGGAACCCGGACCAATCGGGCGTTGAGCGTCACGCACAGAACCAGCGGCCTTTTAACGTGAGTAGTAGATCAACAGGCCCCAACTGTGGAGGCACGGGTCTGTTAGGTTCACATTGTAACATCACACACGGATGACGGGCACTGGAGATGGAAAAGGCCTTCTAACGTAAGTATTAGATCAATGGGCCCCAACTGCACAGGCGCGGACCCGTCGGGTTCTCATTGAGTCACCAACAGCAAAGAGACATCGAGAGGCAGTGAGGAGCAGAATGGAACAAGAGGAGCAACAATAAATAAGGGAATGTGTGGGGATCAACGAGAAAGAACGCAAAACAGAAAGTGACAGGTACTAAAGAACCTTTTTGAGGTTTATTTTATTTCAAGAAAAGAAAATTGCCATTTAAATCTCATGATTTCGTGTTCGTTAATAAGTAGGTTTTAATTTAGAATTTATAAATATATACATCCTGATATTTCTATATATTTTTAGATTATGCCAAGAGGAGGGAGCAAACAAGTCACAGCTTGGTCAAGGAACGAATGACACAAAGAGACATCGGAAGGCAGTGAGGAGCAGAAGGGAACAAGAGGAGCAGCAACAAATTACTGAACGTGTGAGGATCAACGACAAAGAAACAGAAAGTGACCAAAGAACGTTTTTTGATTGAGGTTTATTTGATTTCAAGAAAAATAATTGCCATTTTCATCTAATGCTTTCGTGTTCATTAATAAGTAGGTTTTATTTCGAATTTATAAATATATACATCCTGCTATATTTCTATCTTTTTAAAATCAGGCCAAGAAGAGGGACCAAACGAGTCACAGCATGGTCAAGGAATGAACGACGCAAAAAGACATCGAGAGGGAGTGAGTAGCAGAAAAGAACAAGAGGAGGAACAACTAAAAACTGAACGTGTGTGGATCAACTAGAAAGAACGCAAAACAGAAAGTATTTTTCTTGCGTTTGAGGCAGCAGAAATTGTGTAACGCCCTCCAGGCGCTGTAGCCAGTGCAATGTGCTGTTGTCAATGGCCGTGAGGTCTACCCCTCCACCAGGGGGACGGAGGACACTGCAGTCGAAAATGACGTGCTGCGCTGTTTGCTGGTCTGCTCCACACACGCAGGCTGCTGATGGACGCAACCTCCAACGATGCATGTTGGCATTGAAGCGGCCGACCCCTGTGCGGAACCGCTTCAGGGCGACCCACTCTTTGCGGGGCATATCCGAGCCGGGTGGGGCTGTGGTGTTCTGTGCAATAGTGAATTGAGGAGGTCGCGATGTCTGTTCCCAGCTGGTTCTCCAATGCTCCAAGTATGTTGAAACCGGAGCCACAGAGGGTCGCTGCATGACGGGAGAAATGGTGACGAGATGACAGGCGTTGAGGTCCCAGTTGCTGTGAATCCTCGGCAAGGTGATGCAAAGGATGTTTGGCGTCCGATGGGGCCATGCACTCCAGCCTATGAGTGAAGAACTCTCTGCGAAACTTGGCGGGTGTGATACATGCGAGCACCGGCAGGAGATCCGTCGGAGTACGGCGTACACATGGCGTCATTGAGGGTGGCGTCTAGCTTGCCGGTATGAGCGCTGTGCACGGCGTACTCAGCGGCGCTGTACACGAGTGCAAGAGCACTGGTTCGAAGAGTAGATCTCCTGGCGCCCCATGACGATCCGGCCAAGCATCGCAGGAGGTTGTTCCGTGCCGAGACTTTAGCACGGAGAGCTTCAAGTTGTTGCTTGTAGGTCAGCTACCGATTTAGTTTCACCCCGAGGTATGTAGGGAATGGGTTGTAGGTTAGGGGTGACCCATTGAGGGTGACGGTTAGCTGGCTTCTTTGTTGTTCAGGTGAAAGGCCGTTGTGGTGGTGTTTGCAATACTCAGTTTTAGTCTCCAGGTCTTAAGGTAGCCCGCGACATGTTCCATATCCGCCGAGAGCACATCCTCAACATTTGACCATTTGACCAGCTCTTGTCCGTGTGCAGAAGGGCCACATCGTCTGCGTATCCATACTGGCGCGAGCTCGTGCGTGGCAGATCGATGATATAGAGATTGAAAAGCACGGGGGACTCCGAGCCTTGGGGGACTCCGTTTCTTAGGCGTCGCAGTCAGCTAGATTGTCCGTCGCTGGTCTCGAGTACAAAACTGCGGTTGGCAAGGATGAACGAGAAAGAATGCAAAACAGAAAGTGACTGGTACTAAAGAACCGTTTTGATTGAGGTTTATTTTATTTCAAGGAAAAAAATTGCCATTTTGATCTAATGCCTTGTTCATTAATAAATAGGTTTTTAATTAGAATTTATAAATATATGCATCCTGATATTTCTATATTTTTTAGATCATGCCAAGAGGAGCAAACAAGGGAACAAGAGGAACAACAACAAATAACAACGTGTCAAGGATCATCGAGAAAGAAAGCAAAACAGAGGGTGACAAGAGATGCGACAACAAAAAACTGAGGGTGAACGAGAAAGAATGCGAAATAGAAGGGAACAAAAGACGCAAGAAGAAAGAACTCAACGCCTCGATGATCAACGAGGAAGCACGCAAAACAGAAACTAACAAGTTAATAAAATAAAACTTTAACGTTCAAATTTTTATGTTTTGAGTTATTCCCATTTTTTACTTTAAGAAATTCCCTTTCCACCTGCCGTGGACGTCAGCCACGCCTGCACAGTAATACTTCCATGTTCCACGTCAGAATGGAAACCCAACGGGCAGGAAAGGCCGAAACGCCGCCAGAGATCGCCTAAGAGTGGAGGAGGGGTGATTGAATGCGGGAAGGGGGAGAGTTTTTGGGGAGGAGGGGGATTGAGGAGAAATGCAGTGCGGGAGGGTGCTAGACCAATGCAGAAAAGAAAACAAGACTTTAAAGAGAAATGATTTTCATGGATGGAGTGGCTGAGGGGGTGGAGTTTGTGAGTGGGGGAGGGGGGCGGAGTAGCCTTTTTATTTTACGTAGGATCTCTATTTCATTGAGATTCATTTTTTGTTTTTAAAAAGCAATTTATTTTGAAGAAAAAACATGATTTTCCCAGATCACAATGGAAACCATAAGAGGAATCGTCCTCAGCGGGTGACGTCATAATGCGAGCCTTTAATTGCGTTCCTCCTCCCCGGGAGGAGCACGGCACCACAGTGAAGGAGAAAGAAGTTGGCCGCTAGCAGGACGGTGGCAGTGGCTCCCTCTCCCCTTTCCCCTACCCAACCACCATTCCCCCCTACTCACCCACCCGTCCCCTCTCCACCCCCCTCCCCATTGAGATTCTTTTTTTTTTTTTAAGAGACAATTTATTTTAAAGAAAAAACGCGATTTCCCCAGGTCACAATGGAAACCCAAAGAGGAAAGGCTGACTTGATGACAGACGTTGACCCCACTTGACCCCACTTGGACCAGAATCTATATATACTATATCTATCTATCTATCTATCTATCTATCTTTATATTAATACTACTAAAACTCAGATTTGTATGTATGTTTGTAACAGTAATTGCGGCTGATTTCTGCAAAACGGTGAACCGTAGCGCCTTAATCACCACGCTGGACGCTTGCCGAAAATGATATTTTTATTTAATTCGGTCGTATATTTTTTAAGTTACAGAGGTTTAAAAGTCAAGATTTTTTTTCTCTCAGATATTTCGGCTGATATCGGCAAAAACGGTGAACCGTAGCGCCACGGTTTTTGCACCGCCTTAATCACTATGCTGAACGCTGGTGGAAAATGATATTTTCATTTGATTCGGTCGTATATTTTTTAAGCTACAGAGGTTTTAGTAAAATAAAAAAAATTCCAGCCGTTTTTTCCATGGCCTTCAGCGTGTGACTTCAAAATGCCCATGTAAGAAGACCTCGCGCCGCTCCCCCCCACCTACTGATTTATTGAAGGCTTTCAGCGTGGCGCTGCTGTGCGTCTGTGCGTATGGGCTCCCCTCTCCTCTCTCCCCTTGCTTCTCTCCTCTCTCCCACACCCGGGAGACCCTCTCCCCGCTATCCCCCACCCCGGGACCTTACACTGATTCGCTCCCCCCCCGGACCTTTCACTGATGCGTTCCCCCCCGGACCTTTCACTGATGCGCTCCCCCGCCCCCCCCATACCTTTCACTAATGCGCTCCCCCCCGGACCTTTCACTGATGACCCCCCCGCCCCCCCCGCCCCCACGGACCTTTCACTAATGCGCTCCCCTCCCGGACCTGTTGGTGCTGGGGGCAAGAGAGAGTAGGGGAAAGGGGTGTGCTGGGGAAAGGGGGGGTGGGGGAGAGTAAGAGTGTGTCTGGGGGAGAGAGAATGTGGGGGTCTGAGAATGGGGACTGGGGAGGGGGACAACAGGGGTCGTCCGGAGGGGGCTTTGTGGTGGGGGAAAGAGGGGTACTGGGAAAAGGGGTGGTCGAGGGGAAAGGGGGGGGTGTGGGGAGAGTAAGATTGGGTTTGGGGGAGGAGAGAATGGGGGGTGTGGGAATGGGCCCAACGGGCCCTCTTTGCTAGTATACTACTAAAACTCAGATCTTGTGAATAAATGAATGTATGTATATGTATATTTGGATCAGTGATTTCGGCAAAACGGTGAACCGTAGCGCAACGATTTTTGCACCGCCTTAATCGTCAATCTCCCGGACGACCGGCCGTGATATTTTCATTTAATTTGGTCACATATTCTTTAAGTTACAGAGGTTTTAAAGCGCTGACCCCCTGATTTATTGAAGGTTTTCAGGGTGGCGCTGCGGTGCGGATTTATTGAAGGTCTTCAGCGTGTGACGTCACAATGCCTCTGTGAGATGAGCTCGAGCTGACCCCCCTTCCCCCCCCCCGCGGTATTCAGCGTGTGACGTCACAATTAGCAATGTTTCCACCTGTTCATCGCCTGTCCCTGAGAGAAAGAAAAGCTGGGGACTGGGGAGGGGGATAACAGGGGTCGTGCGGAGGGGGCTTGGTGGTGGGGTAAAGAGGGGTACTGGGAAAAGGGGAGGTACCCCTCCCCCCTCCCCGCCTACCTCCCCCCTCCCCCCTCCCTCCCTCCCTCCAACCCTCCCTCCCCCTCCCTCCCCCTCCCTCCCTCCCCCTCCCCCCTCCCTCCCTCGCACCGTCACCGCACACAGGCCGCAGCGCAGCGGGCAGCTACTGCTTCTCCTTCAGCGGCCGCTTCCACCGATGGCGGCGTCGACCAGGGCCGCAGCAATTGACGGCCCGTCGCGACTTCACAAAGATGGTGGGGGGAGGGGAAAGTGGTGGGAAGGGGGCTGGTGGGGAGAGTGCGAGTGGGGGGGGGAGAGTGCGAGTGGGGGTGGGAGGGAGAGTGGGACTGGGGAGGAGGGCTTGGTGGGGTGGAGGGGTGGTGGTAGGGGAGAAGGGAGAGTGGGGGTCAGGGAAGTTGGGAGAGTGGGAGATAAGGGTGATCGAGTAGGGGGTTGAGGGTGCTACACAAATACAGGAGAGGCTTTGGGTCCAGGGCTCTTTGGTCACACCCTCTCCACTTCCCTGTACCGTCTTTAATTGCGCTGTCCAGTAGTCCGGGCTCGGACACGCAACAGTAACGGCCGCACTCCGCAGATCCCTTTTTGCACCGCCTTAATCACCACGCTGAACGCTGGTGGAAAATGATATTTTCATTTAATTCGGTCGTGTATTTTTTAAGTTACAGAGGTTTTAAAGTAAAAACTTTTTTTCTAAGCCTTTTACAGATACAGGTACAGATACAGAGCCTTTATTTGTCATTCGGTACCGAGGTACCGAACGAAATTACGTTACCAGCAGTCACACAAATAAAAGAAACACAAGACACATAACCCCAACACAAACATCCATCACAGTGACTCCAAACAGCCCCTCACTGTGATGGAGGCAACAAAACTCCCGCTCTCTTCCCCACGCCCAAGTCCCCGCGGCCGAGCCGCACCGGGCGCTGAAACATCCCGCGGCCGAGCCGGGCGATGGAAGGCGCCGCGGCCGTACCGTGCGCAGCCAAGTCCCGCGGCCGAACCGCGCCGGGCGATGGAAGGCCTTTTATTGAAGGCCTTCAGGGTGTGACATCACAATGCCCTGTGAGATGAGGTCGCGCTGCCCCCCCCCCCCCCCTCCTGCTGATTTATTGAAGGTTTTCAGCGTGGCGCTGCTGTGCGTCTGGGGACAGCGGTGGTGGGGTGTTGGTGCTGGGGGCAAGAGAGAGTAGGGGAAAGGGGTGTGCTGGGCAAAGGGGGGGGGGGTGGGGGAGAGTAAGAGTATGTCTGGGGGAGAGAGAATGGGGGGGTCTGAGAATGGGGACGGGGAGGGGGACAACAGGGGCCGTTCGGAGGGGGCTTGGTGGTGGGGGAAAGAGGGGTACTGGGAAAAGAGGAGGTCATGTGGAATGGGGGGGTTTGGGGCCATTTATTTTAAAGAAAAAAGAAAAAAGCAATTTCCCCAGCCCACTTGGTCTAGTATACTATCTTCTATCTATCTATCTATCTATATACTACTAAAACTCAGATCTTGTAACGTTTTTGTATATATATTCCACTGATGTCGGCTGAAGGCAATTCCGGCAAAATGGTAAACCGCAGCGCCACGATTTTTGTACCGCCTTAATCAGCATGCGGTTCGCTGCTGCAAAATGATATTTTTATTTAATTCGGACGCATATTTTGTAAGTTACAGAGGTCTAAAGGCGCAGCCCCCCCTCATTTATCGAAGTTTTGACAGAAGGGGGGCGCTGCGGTCCGGCAGTGCTCAGTACGCATGCGCGGAATCTCCACACTCAGTACCCAACACGCATGCGCGGAATATCCTCGCACGCACAAAAACAATGGACGCCGTTAGCGGAGCAAGCCCGCCATCACCGGCACACCTCTCCTCTCTCCCCTTGCTTCTCTCCTCTCTCCAAAAACCGGGAGAACATCTCCACGCAAACCACCCCCCCCTCCCAACTCACTCTCTCCCCCCTCAACAAATACCGCAACATCTGTCATCACAAAACGGGTAAGAGTAGGGCTGGGGAAGGAGAGAATGGGGGGAGTGGGGACGGGCCCAAAGGGCCCGCTTCCAACGGGCACACTTGTTCTAGTATACTACTAAAACTCAGATCTTGTGTTATATATATATATATATATATGCGCGTAACAGCGGTTTCTCTGATTTCGTCAAAACGGTGAACCGTAGCGCCACGATTTTTGCACCGCCTTAATCACCACGCGGTTATCTGCTGCAAAATTGTTTTTTATTTAATTCGGTCGCATGTTTTTTAAGTTACAGAGGTTTTAAAGCGCTCCCCCCTCCCCCCCCCCTAAATTATAGGGGGCGCTGTGGTGCGGATTTATTGAAGGTCTTCAGATTATGATTTCACAATGCCCCTGTGAGATGGGGGATACATTGTTGCGAATACAGGCGCTGTGGTGCGGATTTATTGAAGGTCTTCAGCTTATGATGTCACAATGCCCCTGTGAGATGGGTGATACATTGTTGCGAATACAGATCGCCGTGAGAAGCACTTGGTCAAGTCAAGTCAGGTCAATTTTATTTGTATAGCACATTTAAAAACAACCCACGTTGACCAAAGTGCTAGGTACTAAGGAAAAAAATGAAATATACAGTGGCACGCAAACAGGTCACAGTACCTCCTCAATAACGCTAGGGAGTAGAAATAGGTTTTGAGCCTGGACTTAAAGGAGTGGATGGAGGGGGCAGTTCTGATGGGGAGAGGGATGCTGTTCCACAGTCTAGGAGCTGCAACCGCAAAAGCTCGGTAACCCCTGAGCTCGGTCCCCCATCCACGAAGGGGGACTGGGGAGGGGGACAACAGGGGTCGTTGCGGAGGGGGCTTGTTGGTGGGGGAAAGAGGGGTACTGGGAAAAGGGGAGGTCCCCCTTCCCCCCTCAACCCCATCATCCCCCCTCCTTCCCACCTCCATCCCCACTCCCTCCCCCCTCCTCCCCCTCCCTCCCCAACTCCCTCCCCCCTCCCCACCTCCCTCACCCCTCCCCTCCTAACTCCCCCCCTCCCTCCTTCCCTCCATCCCTCCCTCCCCCAATCCCCTCCCTCCCTCCACCCTTCCATCCCTCTCCCCCTCCCCCCTCCTTCCACCCTCCCTCCCACCTCCCGGTTACAATGGAAATCCTACGGGGACGGGCCCAACGGGGAAAGAGGGGTACTGGGAAAAGGGGAGGTCCCCCTCCCTCCCCGTTCCCCCCTCCCTCCCCCTCCCCCACTACCCACCTCCCTCCCCTCTCCCGCCCCCCTCCCCCCCTTCCCCCCTCCACCCCACTCCCTCCCCCTCCCCTCCTCCCTCCACACCTCCCTCCTCCCTCCCTCCCTCCCCCTTCCCTCCCTCCCCTCCCGGTTACAATGGAAACCCTACGAGGACGGGCCCAACGGGGAAAGAGGAGTACTGGGAAAATGGGAGGTCCCCCTCCCTCCCCCTTCCCCTTCCCCCCTCCCCTCCACCCCTCCCTCCCCCTCCCACCCTACCCCTCTCCCTCCCCCCTTCCCCCCTCCCTCCCCCTCCCCTCCTCCCTCCACACCTCCCTCCTCCCTCCCTCCCCCTTCCCTCCCTCCCCTCCTCCCGGTTACAATGGAAACCCTACGAGGACGGGCCCAATGGGGAAAGAGGGGTACTGGGAAAAGGGGAGGTCCCCCTCCCTCCCCTTCCCCCCTCCCCTCCCCCCTCCCCCCTCCCCCTCTCCCTCCCCCTCCCCCCCTTCCCCCTCCCCTCCCCCCCTCCCTCCCCCCCCTTCCTCCCTCCACACCTCCCTCCTCCCTCCCTCCCCCTTCCCTCCCTCCCTCCCTCCCTCCTCCCGGTTACAATGGAAACCCTACGAGGACGGGCCCAACGGGGAAAGAGGGGTACTGGGAAAAGTGGAGGTCCCCCTCCCTCCACCCTTCCCCCATCCCATCCCCCCTCCCTCCCCTCTCCCTCCCCTTCCCCCCCTTCCCCCCCTCCCCTTCCCCCCCTCCCACCCCTCCTCCCTCCACACCTCCCTCCTCCCTCCCTCCCCTTCTCTCCCTCCCATCCTCCCAATGCTTGTTTGAGATGGGTGCTACCATTGTTTCGAAAAGCACCACTAACAGATCGCAGTGAGAAGCATTATGTGACCGCGAATGTTTCAAAACAAGCACTGAAAAAGCACTTATCTTTTTTTAAAGTATTTTTTTTATTGCAAGTCACTTAACATACACAGATCAGCATTGGGCCCCTATGCTCGTGGGCCACCGGGGCAAGTGTTTCGAAAAAAGCACTGAGAGTGTGTCTGGGGGAGAGAGAGAATGGGGGGGGGGTCTGAGAATGGGGACTGGGGAGGGGGACAACAGGGGTCGTTGCGGAGGGGGCTTGGTGGTGGGGGAAAGAGGGGTACTGGGAAAAGGGGAGGTCCCACTTCCCCCTCAACCCCTTCCTCCCCCTCCTTCCCACCTCCATCCCCACTCCCTCCCCCCCTTCCTCCCCCTCAATCCCAACCTCCATCACCACTCAGCCCCTAACTCCCCCCTCCCTCCTTCCCTCCATCCAACCCTCCCCCACTCCCTCCCCCTCCCTCCACCCTTCCATCCCTCTTCCCCTCCCCCCTCCTTCCACCCTCCCTCCCCCCTCCCGGTTACAATGGAAACCCTACGGGGACGGGCCCAACGGGGAAAGAGGGGTACTGGGAAAAGGGGAGATCCCCCACCCTCCCTCCCCCTCCCCCTTACCCCTCCCCTTCCCCCTCCCCTCCCCCTCCCTCCCCCTCCCCTCCTCCCTCCACAGCTCCCTCCCTCCCCCATCCCGGTTACAATGGAAACCCTACGAGGACGGGCCCAACGGGGAAAGAGGGGTACTGGGAAAAGGGGAGGTCCCCCTTCCCCCCTCAACCCCTTCATCCCCCCTCCTTCCCACCTCCATCCCCACTCCCCCACTCCTCCCCCTCCCTCCCCAACTCCCTCACCCCTCCCTCCCCCCTAACTCCCCCACTCCCTCATTCACTCCATCCTTCCCTCCCCCAATCCCTCCCCCCCTCCCTCCACCCTTCCATCCCTCTCCCCTCCCCCTCCTTCCACCCTCCCTCCCCCCCTCCCTGTTACAATTGAAACCCTACGAGGACGGGCCCAACGGGGAAAGAGGGGTACTGAGAAAAGGGGAGGTCCCCCTCCCTCCCCCTTCCCCCTCCCCTCCCCCCTCCCCTCCCTCCCCCTCCCCCTACCCCCCTCCCTCCCCTCCCCCCTCCCTCCCCTCCCCTCCTCCCTCCACACCTCCCTCCTCCCTCCCTCCCCCTTCCCTCCCTCCCCTCCTCCCGGTTACAATGGAAACCCTACGAGGACGGGCCCAACGGGGAAAGAGGGGTACTGGGAAAAGGGGAGGTCCCCCTCCCTCCCCCACCCCCCTCCCCCCCTAACCCCCTCCCTCCCCTCTCCCTCCCCCCTTCCCTCCTCCCTTCCCCCCTCCCCTCCCCCTCCCCCTCCCCTCCACACCTCCCTCCTCCCTCCCCCTTCCCTCCCCCCACTCCCCTCCCGGTTACAATGGAAACCCTACGAGGACGGGCCCAACGGGCACACTCGTGCTAGTATACTACTAAAACTCAGATCTTGTGTTATATATATATATATGCGCGTAACAGCGGTTTCTCTGATTTCGTCAAAACGGTGAACCGTAGCGCCACGATTTTTGCACCGACTTAATCACCACGCGGTTATCTGCTGCAAAATTGTTTTTTATTTAATTCGGTCGCATGTTTTTTAAGTTACATAGGTTTTAAAGCGCTCCCCCCCCCCCCCCTAAATTATAGGGGGCGCTGTGGTGCGGATTTATTGAAGGTCTTCAGATTATGATGTCACAATGCCCCTGTGAGATGGGTGATACATTGTTGCGAATACAGATCGCCGTGAGAAGCACTTGGTCAAGTCAAGTCAAGTCAATTTTATTTGTATAGCACATTTAAAAACAACCCACGTTGACCAAAGTGCTGTACATCTGATTAGGTACAAAGGGAAAAAATGAAATATACAGTGGCACGCAAACAGTTCACAGTACCTCCTCAATGAGCCTCAAACGCTAGGGAGTAGAAATAGGTTTTGAGCCTGGACTTAAAGGAGTGGATGGAGGGGGCAGTTCTGATGGGGAGAGGGATGCTGTTCCACAGTCTAGGAGCTGCAACCGCAAAAGCTCGGTAACCCCTGAGCTCGGTCCCCCATCCACGAAGGGGGACTGGGGAGGGGGACAACAGGGGTCGTTGCGGAGGGGGCTTGGTGGTGGGGGAAAGAGGGGTACTGGGAAAAGGGGAGGTCCCCCTTCCCCCCTCAACCCCTTCATCCCCCCTCCTTCCCACCTCCATCCCCACTCCCCCCCCTCCTCCCCTACCTCCCCAACTCCCTCCCCCCTCCCTCCCCACCTCCCTCACCCCTCCCCCACTAACTCCCCCCCCTCCCTCCTTCCCTCCATCCCTCCCTCCCCCAATCCCTCCCCCCTCCCTCCACCCTTCCATCCCTCTCCCCCTCCCCCCTCCTTCCACCCTCCCTCCCCCCTCCCGGTTACAATGGAAATCCTACGGGGACGGGCCCAACGGGGAAAGACGGGTACTGGGAAAAGGGGAGATCCCCCTCCCTCCCCGTTCCCCCTCCCTCCCCCTCCCCCCCTACCCACCTCCCTCCCCTCTCCCTCCCCCCTCCCCCCCTTCCGCCCTCCACCCCATCCCCTCCCTCCCCTCACCTCCTCCCTCCACACCTCCCTCCACACCTCCCTCCTCCCTCCCTCCCCTCCCTCCCCTCCCGGTTACAATGGAAACCCTACGAGGACGGGCCCAACGGGGAAAGAGGGGTACTGGGAAAAGGGGAGTTCCCCTCCCTCCCCTCCCCCCCTCCCCTCCACCCCTCCCTACCCCTCCCCCCTACCCCTCTCCCTCCCCCCTTCCTTCCCTCCCCCCTCCCTCCCCCTCCCCTCCTCCCTCCACACCTCCCTCCTCCCTCCCTCCCCCTTCCCTCCCTCCCCTCCTCCCGGTTACAATGGAAACCCTACGAGGACGGTCCAACGGGGAAAGAGGGGTACTGGGAAAAGGGGAGGTCCTCCTCCCTCCCCCCTCCCCTCCCCCTCCCCTCCCCCTCCCTCCCCTCCCTCCCCCCTCCCCTCCCCCTCCCTCCCCCCTACCCCTCCCTCCCCCCTCCATCCGCCTCCCTCCCCCCTTCTCCCCTCCCCCTCCCCTCCTCCCTCCACACTTCCCTCCTCCCTCCCTCCCCCTTCCCTCCCTCCCCTCTTCCCGGTTACGATGCAAACCCTACGAGGACGGGCCCAACGGGGAAAGAGGGGTACTGGGAAAAGGGGAGGTCCCCATCCCTCCCCCCTTCCCCCCTCCCCTCCCCCCTCCCTCCCCCCTCCCCCCCTACCCGCCTCCCTCCCTTCTCCCTCCCCTCTCCCCCCCCTTACCCCCCTCACCCCCCCCTCCCTCCCCTCCTCCCTCCATACCTCCCTCCTCCCTCCCTCCCCCTTCCCTCCCTCCCCTCCTCCCGGTTACAATGGAAACCCTACGAGGACGGGCCCAACGGGGAAAGAGGGGTAATGGGAAAAGGGGAGGTCCTCCTCCCTCCCCCTTCCCCCTTCCCTCCCTTCCCCTCCCCCTCCCCCTCCCCTTCCCCCTCCCTCTCCCTCCCCTCCCTCTCCCTCCCCTCTCCCTCCCCTTCCCCCCTCCCCTCCCCCTCCCTCCCCCTCCCCCTACCCCCCTCCCTCCCCTCTCCCTCCCCCCTCCCCCCTTCCCCCCTCCCCTCCCCCCCTCCCTCCCCCCTCCACACCTCCCTCCTCCCTCCCTCCCCCTTCCCTCCCACCCACTCCCCTCCCGGTTACAATGGAAACCCTACGAGGACGGGCCCAACGGGGAAAGAGGGGTACTGGGAAAAGGGGAGCTCCCCCTCCCTCCCCCTTCCCCCCTCCCCTCCCTCTCCCCCCCCTACCCCTCTCCCTCCCCCTCCCCCCCTTCCCCCCTCCCCTCCCCCTCCCTCCCCCTCCCCTCCTCCCTCCACACCTCCCTCCTCCCTCCCTCCCCCTTCCCTCCCTCCCCTCCTCCCGGTTACAATGGAAACCCTACGAGGACGGGCCCGATGGGGAAAGAGGGGTACTGGGAAAAGGGGAGGTCCCCCTCCCTCCCCCCTCCCCTCCCCTACCCCCCTCCCTCCCCTCTCCCTCCCCCCCCTCCCTCCCCCTCCCCTCCCCCCTCCCTCCCCCTCCCCTCTTCCCTCCCTCCCCCTTCCCTCCCCCCCACTCCCCTCCCGGTTACAATGGAAACCCTACGAGGACGGGCCCAACGGGCACACTTGTGCTATTATACTACTAAAACTCAGATCTTGTGTTATATATATATATATATATATGCGCGTAACAGCGGCTTCTCTGATTTCGTCAAAACGGTGAACCGTAGCGCCACGATTTTTGCACCGCATTAATCACCACGCGGTTATCTGCTGCAAAATTGTTTTTTATTTAATTCGGTCGCATGTATTTTAAGTTACAGAGGTTTTAAAGCGCCCCCCCCCCCCCCTAAATTATAGGGGGCGCTGTGGTGCGGATTTATTGAAGGTCTTCAGATTATGATGTCACAATGCCCCTGTGAGATGGGGGATACATTGTTGCGAATACAGATCGCCGTGAGAAGCACTTGGTCAAGTCAAGTCAAGTCAATTTTATTTATATAGCACATTTAAAAACAACCCACGTTGACCAAAGTGCTGTACATCTGATTAGGTACTAAGGAAAAAAAAGAAAAGAAACATACAATGGCACGCAAACAGTTCACAGCACCTCCTCAATGAGCCTCAAACGCTAGGGAATAGAAATATGTTTTGAGCCTGGACTTAAAGGAGTGGATGGAGGGGGCAATTCTGATGGGGAGAGGCATGCTGTTCCACAGTCTAGGAGCTGCAACCGCAAAAGCTCGGTCACCCCTGAGCTTAAGACCGGAAACGCTAGGGAATAGAAATAGGTTTTGAGCCTGGACTTAAAGGAGTGGATGGAGGGGGCAATTCTGATGGGGAGAGGGATGCTGTTCCACAGTCTAGGAGCTGCAACCGCAAAAGCTCGGTCACCCCTGAGCTTAAGACCGGAAGCTTAGTGACCGGAAAGTGTGTCTGGGGGAGAGAGATCGTTGCGGAGGGAGCTTGGTGGTGGGGAAAAGAGGGGTACTGGGACAAGGGGAGGTCCCCCTTCCCCCCTCAACCCCTTCCTCCCCCCTCCTTCCCACCTCCATCCCCACTCCCTCCTAAAACTCCTCCCCCTCCCTCCCCAACTCCCTCACCCCTAACTCCCCCCGTCCCCTCCATCCCTCACTCTCCCCTACCCCTCTCCCTCCCTTCCCTCCCCTCCACCTCCACACCTCCCTCCCTCCCCTTACCCCCCCCCCCCCACTCCCATCCCGGTTACAATGGAAACCCTACGAAGACGGGCCCAACGGGGAAAGAGGGCTACTGGGAAAAGGGGAGGTCCCCCTCCCCTCTCCCTCCTTCCCCCCCTCCCCTCTTCCTCCCTCCCCTCCCTCCACCTCCCCCCCTCCACCTCCCCTCCTCCCTCCAAACCTCCCTCCCTCCCCTCCTCCCGGTTACAATGGAAACCCTACGAGGATGGGCCCAACGGGGAAAGAGGGGTACTGGGAAAAGGGGAGGTCCCACTCCCTCCTTCCCCCCTCCCCTCCCCTCCTCCCTCCCTCCACACCTCCCTCCTCCCTCCCTCCCCTCCTCCCGGTTACAATGGAAACCCTACGAGGACAGGCCCAACGGGGAAAGAGGGGTACTGGGAAAAGGGGAGGTCCCCCTTCCTCCCCCTTCCCCTCTCCCTCCCCCCAAATACAGATCGCTGTGAGAAGCACTTGGTCAAGTCAAGTCAATTTTATTTGTATAGCGCACGTTGACAAAAGTGCTGTACATCTGATTAGGTACTAAGGAAAAAAATGTAGCATACAGTGGCACGCAAACAGTTCACAGCACCTCCTCAATGAGCCTCAAACGCTAGGGAGTAGAAATAGGTTTTGAGCATGGACTTAAAGGAGTGGATGGAGGGGGCAGTTCTGATGGGGAGAGGGATGCTGTTCCACAGTCTAGGAGCTGCAACCGCAAAAGCTCGGTCACCCCTGAGCTTAAGACCGTAAGCTTAGTGACCGGAAATTTTGTGAAAAGACACTGAGAGTGTGTCTGGGGGAGAGAGAATGGGGAGGGTCTGAGAATGGGGACTGGGGAGGGGGACAACAGGGGTCGTTGCGGAGGGGGCTTGGTGATGCCCCCCTCTCCTCTCCCCCCCTCTCTCTCCCCCTCCATCCCCCCTCTCCTCCCCTCATCCCTCCCCCCGTCCCCGCAGCGCTGACCGCCGGGAGGTGTAGTCGCCTTATTTATTTTAAACGGTATGAGATTTCTATTGCATTTAATTTTATTTTTAAAAAAATGATATAAGACAGAGATTTCATAGATAAGTTTCATTTCTTTTTTAACAAAGGGACATTTATTTCACATAAGTTTCCCATTTTGATCTAACTTAAATTCTCTTGAGGAGTTCATACATTTTTTTAAACTCAATTTTCATCTAATACTTCCGTGTCCTTTTAAAGAAAAGACGTGCTTTTCATTGATATTTGTTTCATTCAAAAAAGCAGTCTCCATTTTCATCTAATACTTCTGTGTTCATTAGTAACTCAAATTTTCTTTGGCAGTTTATAAATTAATCACACAGATTGTGTTTATGACTTTATAAATTTAAGATTTTTCATTTTCATCTATTACTTCATAACTTTAATTGTCTTCCATTGTCATCAAGTACTTCTGTGTTCCTTAATAACTGTGATTGTGTTTAGGTGTCCTCTTTTTAACATCATGCCAAGAGGAGGGACCAAACAACTTGCACGTCTCCAATATTTCCGAGAAAGAGCGCAAGACAGAAGGGATAAAGAGACGCAACAAGAAAGAGCTCAACGTCTCCAAAATGCCCGAGAAAGAACACGAGAAAGAAGGGCTAAAGAGACGCAACAAGAAAGAGCTAAACGTCTTGAAAATCTCCGAGAAAGAGCACGAGAAAGAAGGGGTAAAGAGTCGCAACAAGAAAGAGCTCAACGTCTCCAAATTCTCCGAGAAAGAGCACAAGACAGAAGGAATGAAGAGACCCTACAAGAGACAACTGAACGTCGAGAGGATCTCCAAGAAAGGGGGCAAAGCAGAAGGGATGAAGAGACGGAACAAGAGAGAACTGAACGTCGAGAGGTTCTCCGAGAAAGAGCGCAAAGCAGCAGGGATGAAGGGACGGAACAAGAGAGAACTGAACGTCGAGAGGATCGCCGTGAAATAGAACAAACCAGAAGGGATGAAGAGACGGCAGGTGAAGAAGCTAGAAGGCTGGCTGAACAGCGGTCCAGAGATAGAGATACAACTAGAAGAAATGCACAACTCGCACGGAGCAATCTTTCTGCTGATGTTGGTGACATGACGAAGATTTGCCCTCAGTGTCGGGCGTACCGTTTCTCTGGAGAAACCACAAACTTTTGCTGCATGAAGGGCAAGGTCAACATTGCTCCTCTCCGGCTACTACCTGCTGAACTCATGACATTGTACACTACTGACACACCACAAGCAAACGAGTTCAGAAAGAATATTCGACAATACAACTGCCTCTTTCAAATTACATCATTTGGTGCCAAGGAAGTGCTGCCACCAAGGCCTGGATGGAGTCCCTCAGTCATCATTCAAGGGCAGATTCATCATTTCCTTGGTCCGTTGATGCCTGACCTAGACCAGCCAAGTAAATTCTTGCAGATCTATTTCATGGACCCCCAAGATAGCATTCAATTGCGAATGGGTATATTGCAAGATGCTGGCATTCAAAGGGAGATTGTCGAGATTCTTGAACAATTGATAAGATTAAATAATCCTTACATTAATTCACTTAACATTGCCAAGGATAGAATTAGAGATTTGCCAGAGGCATCAATCGTCATTGATCCAGATCGTCGGCCAGCCTGTGAACATGAAAGGCGATTTAACACCCAAATTGCCAACGAAGTTGCTGTCGTAATACCAAACAATGATGAACCTGGGACAGCATCACGGCACATTGTCTTAAAAGAAAGAGGAGGTGGCCTGAAAATAATTTCAGAGTCCCATAGGTCATATGACAGTCTTCAATACGTCCTTTTCTTTCCGCTTGGAGATGATGGATGGCATCACCAACTTTTTGATAGGAGTGAGACCAGGAAAGTGACAGCGATGAGATTTTATGCCTATAGGATTATGAATCGTGACAATGAATTTAACCAACTTTTGAGAGGAGGACGACTCTTTCAACAATATGTCGTCGACATGGCTGCAAAGATTGAGAGCGATAGGCTCAATTATATTCGCCTAAATCAAGCATCGTTGAGATCAACAACTTACAAAGGCCTGACGGATGCCTTAAATGATAATGACGAGTTGGATAACATTGGAAAGCGCATAATCCTCTCCTCAACATTTGTCGGTGGACCGAGATACATGATGGAACGATGCCAGGACGCCATGATGTATGTTCGGAAGTACGGCACTGCTTCGTTTTTCATTACGATGACGTGTAATCCGAAGTGGAGCGAGATCCAACGCTGCCTCTTTTTGAATCAGCAGCCGTGTGATAGACCAGACTTGATTACAAGGGTCTTCGATCTGAAAAGAAAACTCTTCATCAAGTGCCTTACTGGACCGGATGGCCTCTTTTGAAATTGTATAGCTTTTGTCTTGACTGTGGAATATCAGAAGAGAGGACTGCCTCATTTGCACTGTCTGCTGTGGCTTGACGAAGCGAATAAGCCACGGCCACGAGATGTTGACAGATTTGTGCAAGCTGAAATACCAGACCCGCAGTTAGATCCCGAGCTGCATGGATTGGTACTAAAGCACATGATTCATGGACCGTACTGCAACCACACCTCTCAGTGTTGGAAGAATGGAAGATGCAGTAAGAGATTCCCGAAGCCATTTATCGAGAGCACAAGGTGTGGAGATGATTCTTATCCTATGTACAGGAGATGATCTCCGGATATGGGAGGATTTCAAGGACATCAAGAACGACGCCGGCATCGACCTATTACTTCTGAATGGGTTGTGCCCTATAATGCTCAACTCTTGAAGTTGTTCCAATGTCACTTGAATGTTGAGATATGCTCCTCTGTCAAGTCGGTCAAATACGTCATCAAGTACACCTTGAAGGGGAGTGATCAAGCAGTTTTGGGACTTAACATGGATGACGAGATTATACAGTACTTGACTGGAAGATACATTGGTCCATCAGAAGCAGTGGGATCAATCCTTGGATTTACAACTCATGAGAGACACCCTCCTGTCATTCGACTCCAGGTACATCTACCAGAAGAACAACGAGTCCTTTTCACAGCCGATGCTGTTCAGCGGGTGAGAAATGATGATTTCGCGAGAACAACTTTAACTGCATTCATGGAATTGTGTTCTCGAGATCAATTTGGACGGACTTTGTATTACGCTGATGTTCCCCGGTTTTACACGTGGAACAATAAGAAATGGCAAAAAAGGAAGGTTGGAAAGATAGTGGAGGATTTTCCAGGTTTTTTTGAAGTCAACGTTCTGGGACGTGTGTATACAGTTTCTCCAAGATGTGGTGATCTGTACTACTTGAGACTGCTTCTCCATCACGTAAAAGGGCCAGTATCCTTTGATTCATTAAGGACACATGATGGACATATTCTTTCTTCATTCAAAGACGTCTGCATAGAAAGAGGTTTGTTGCAAGATGATGACCATTGGCGACAGACGATGGAAGATGCTGAGAAGACAAAGCTCCCTGGTGCAATAAGAGATTTATTTGTCGTTTTGCTGATGAACGACGAGGTCAACAATCCTCGACAACTATGGGATCGCTTCAAGAATTCCATGTCTGAGAATTTCCTTGAAAAAGAATCGACACTAAGCAGTCATCAAAATATCATGATTGATGAGAGGCATCATGATCAAGCTCTGTTGTATATTCAAGACAAGCTTGCGAATTATAACAAGACCCTGGGATACTTTCATTTGCCCAAACCAAGAAATGGAAGGATGAACATTGTTGACAATCCAGAATTGCTGCATGAGTTGCAGTATAGTGTGCCTGAACAACAGCAGTTTGTTGCAGAGAAGGAGCCGATGCTGAATGCTGAGCAAAGAGTCGTGTATGACCATGTGTGCGGCTGCATGGATAGGAATGTTCCTTCAATGATTTTCATTGATTCCCCAGCAGGAACGGGAAAGACATTTCTCACAAATTTGATCCTCTCCAAAGTTAGAGGTAAAGGTGATGTTGCTTTTGCTGTAGCATCCACTGGGATAGCTGCTACATTGATGCCTGGTGGAAGAACTGCACATTCTCGATTCAAGATACCCATCGAAGTGAGCGAGAATACAATGTGCAACATTGAAAAGAATTCCTACACGGCACAGTTGATCAGGCAAGTGAGACTGATTGTTTGGGATGAGTGTCCAATGATTAGGAGGGAGAGCTTCGAAGCCGTGGATAGAACTCTTCGGGATATATGCACCAAGGATGAGCCTTTTGGCGGTATTATTACCGTTTGTTGTGGTGATTTTAGACAACTCCTTCCTGTTGTGAAAAGGGGAAACGATGCTGATATTGAAAATTCATGCATCAAGAAATCCTACTTGTGGAGGACTTTCACCATGTTCAACTTGAAGAGGAATATGCGATTGGGAGATGGAGAAGACGACTATTCTCAATTTTTGATGAATGTTGGAGAAGACAGGATTTTGAAAAATGAAGACGATGAGATTGAAATCCCACAAGACATGGTTCTAGCTGGAAGATCACTGGAGGATTGCATGGATTTTATATATCCCACCTTCGACAATCCTGCCGAATTATTCTCTAACAATTGTATCTTGGAACCGCTGAATGACATTATGAGGAGCATCAATTCTAGATGTATCAGATGCTTCCCTGGGATCATGAAGACATACCTTTCGTTCAATACTGTGACTGAGGGAACTAATGCTACTCACTTCCCAACAGAATTCCTCGATTCAGTGGAGATCTCTGGATTACCACCGCACAAATTGGAGTTGAAAAAGGGATCTCCGATCATTTTAATGAGGAATTTGGCACCACCAAGACTATGCAACGGAACGAGGATGATTGTGGAACAGCTACAGAACAATTTGATCGTTGCAAAAATCACCATTGGAGCCTCAGAACTGAAATTGTGATGATTCCTAGGATACCGCTTACTTTTTTTTTTTTTTTTTTTTTTTTTTAATTTTCTTTGGATGTACGCACATTACATTTTAATGGTTCCTTTTTACAGGTGCCAAGAATTATTAAAACATTATTTGTACAACTTCCTTTTTAAAAAGAAATGAGAAAGAAAGAAGTAGTGAAGAGTAAAGAATAAATTAGTGGGTATAGAGTGAAAAAAAAAAAAAAAAAAAAAAAAAAAAAAAAAAATGTGCGAAAGTAAAGCAGAGAGGAGATTCTCCCACGCAACCAATCGATGTTTTTTTTTTTTGTTTTTTTTTTAATATTCTTAATCAATTTTCAGTCAAACCCAGAATTTTTAATTTTATGCTGATATTACACCGCATGATTCCACAAGGTCAATAAATGGAGACCAACTCGATAAGAATTGGTCTTTTTTTTTTTTTTTTTTTTTTTTTCACCATTGGAGCCTTCAGAAATGAAATTGTGATGATTATAGACAATAGACAATAGACAATAGGTGCAGGAGTAGGCCATTCAGCCCTTCGAGCCAGCACCGCCATTCAATGCGATCATGGCTGATCACTCTCAATCAGTACCCCGTTCCTGCCTTCTCCCCATACCCCCTCACTCCGCTATCCTTAAGAGCTCTATCCAGCTCTCTCTTGAAAGCATCCAACGAACTGGCCTCCACTGCCTTCTGAGGCAGAGAATTCCACACCTTCACCACCCTCTGACTGAAAAAGTTCTTCCTCATCTCCGTTCTAAATGGCCTACCCCTTATTCTCAAACTGTGGCCCCTTGTTCTGGACTCCCCCAACATTGGGAACATGTTATCTGCCTCTAATGTGTCCAATCCCCTAATTATCTTATATGTTTCAATAAGATCCCCCCTCATCCTTCTAAATTCCAGTGTATACAAGCCCAATCGCTCCAGCCTTTCAACATACGACAGTCCCGCCATTCCGGGAATTAACCTAGTGAACCTACGCTGCACGCCCTCCATAGCAAGAATATCCTTCCTCAAATTTGGAGACCAAAACTGCACACAGTACTCCAGGTGCGGTCTCACCAGGGCCCGGTACAACTGTAGAAGGACCTCTTTGCTCCTATACTCAACTCCTCTTGTTACGAAGGCCAACATTCCATTGGCTTTCTTCACTGCCTGCTGAACCTGCATGCTTCCTTTCATTGACTGATGCACTAGGACACCCAGATCTCGTTGAACTCCCCCTCCTCCTAACTTGACACCATTCAGATAATAATCTGCCTTTCTATTCTTACTTCCAAAGTGAATAACCTCACACTTACCTACATTAAACTGCATCTGCCATGTATCCGCCCACTCACACAACTTGTCCAAGTCACCCTGCAGCCTTATTGCATCTTCCTCACAATTCACACTACCCCCCAACTTAGTATCATCTGCAAATTTGCTAATGGTACTTTTAATCCCTTCGTCTAAGTCATTAATGTATATCGTAAATAGCTGGGGTCCCAGCACCGAACCTTGCGGTACCCCACTGGTCACTGCCTGCCATTCCGAAAGGGACCCATTTATCCCCACTCTTTGCTTTCTGTCTGTCAACCAATTTTCTATCCATGTCAGTACCCTACCCCCAATACCATGTGCCCTAATTTTGCCCACTAATCTCCTATGTGGGACCTTGTCGAAGGCTTTCTGAAAGTCGAGGTACACCACATCCACTGACTCTCCCTTGTCAATTTTCCTAGTTACATCCTCAAAAAATTCCAGTAGATTTGTCAAGCATGATTTCCCCTTCGTAAATCCATGCTGACTCGGAATGATCCCGTTACTGCTATCCAAATGCTCAGCAATTTCGTCTTTTATAATTGACTCCAGCATCTTCCCCACCACTGATGTCAGACTAACTGGTCTATAATTACCCGTTTTCTCTCTCCCTCCTTTCTTAAAAAGTGGGACAACATTTGCTATCCTCCAATCCACAGGAACTGATCCTGAATCTATAGAACATTGAAAAATGATCTCCAATGCTTCCACTATTTCTAGAGCCACCTCCTTAAGTACTCTGGGATGCAGACCATCAGGCCCTGGGGATTTATCAGCCTTCAGTCCCATCAGTCTACCCAAAACCATTTCCTGCCTAATGTGGATTTCCCTCAGTTCCTCCATCACCCTAGGTTCTCCGGCCCCTAGAACATTTGGGAGATTGTGTGTATCTTCCTCAGTGAAGACAGATCCAAAGTAACGGTTTAACTCGTCTGCCATTTCTTTGTTCCCCATAATAAATTCCCCTGCTTCTGTCTTCAAGGGACCCACATTTGCCTTGACTATTTTTTTCCTCTTCACGTACCTAAAAAAACTTTTGCTATCCTCCTTTATATTATTGGCTAGTTTACCCTCGTACCTCATCTTTTCTCCCCGTATTGCCTTTTTAGTTAACTTTTGTTGCTCTTTAAAAGAGTCCCAATCCTCTGTCTTCCCACTCTTTTTTGCTATGTTATACTTCCTCTCCTTAATTTTTATGCTGTCCCTGACTTCCCTCGTCAGCCACAGGTGTCTCTTACTCCCCTTAGAGTCTTTCCACCTCTTTGGAATAAATTGATCCTGCAACCTCTGCATTATTCCCAGGAATACCTGCCATTGCTGTTCTACCGTCTTCCCTGCTAGGGCCTCCTTCCAATCAATTTTGGCCAGCTCCTGCCTCATGCCTCTGTAATCCCCTTTGCTATACTGTAATACCGACACTTCCGATTTTCCCTTCTGCCTTTCCATTTGCAGAGTAAAACTTATCATGTTGTGATCACTGCCTCCTAATGGCTCTTTTACCTCTAGTCCCCTTATCAGATCAGGATCATTACACAACACTAAATCCAGAATTGCCTTCTCCCTGGTAGGCTCCAGTACAAGCTGTTCTAAGAATCCATCTCGAAGGCACTCTACAAACTCTCTTTCCTGGGGTCCATTTCCAACCTGATTTTCCCAGTCTACCTGCATGTTGAAATCTCCCATAACCACCGTAGCATTACATTTTTGACACGCCAATTTTATCTCCTGATTCAACTTGCACCCTATGTCGAGGCTACTGTTTGGGGGCCTATAGATAACTCCCATTAGGGTCTTTTTACCCTTACAATTTCTCATTTCTATCCATACTGATTCAACATCTCCTGATTCTATGTCACCCCTTGCAAGGGAATGAATATCATTCCTTACCATCAGAGCAACCCCACCCCCTCTGCCCACCTGTCTGTCTTTTCTATACGTTGTGTACCCCTGAATATTCAGTTCCCAGCCCTGGTCCTCTTGTAACCATGTCTCAGTGATCCCTACAACATCATACTTGCCCATGACTAACTGAGCCTCAAGCTCATCCACTTTATTTTTTATACTACGCGCATTTAAGTACAACACTTTAACTTCTGTATTTACCTCCTCTCTCACATCGTTCACAATTGGCCCTGCCCTTAATTTCTTTTCCGCTCTAGAACTTCTGTTCCCATTCTTCCGAGAGTCTTTTGCAATATCTCCTGTATTCCCTTTGACCTCATCTTCATATTCACAATTTGTTAACCCCTCCCCCCCACTACTTAGTTTAAAGCCACAGGTGTCACACTAGCAAACCTGCCTGCCAGAATGTTTGTCCCCCTGCTGTTAAGATGCAACCCGTCCCTTTTGTACAAGTCACCCCTAGCCCAGAAGAGATCCCAGTGGTCCAGAAATCTAAATCCCTGCTCTCTGCACCAGCCCCTCAGCCATAAATTCATACCCTCTATCTCTCTGTTCCTGGCCTCACCAGCACGAGGTACCGGTAGCAGTCCAGAGATAACCACCTTCGACGTCCTACTTCTCAGCGCTTTTCCCAACTCTCTAAACTCCCGCTGTAGCACCTCCTTCCTCTTCCGCCCGACGTCATTCGTGCCCACGTGCACAACGACTTCAGGTTGATCGCCTTCCCTCACTAGGATTTTCTGAAGCCGGTCTGTGATGTGTTGAACCCTGGCACCAGGGAGGCAACAGACCATCCTCAAGTCCCTCCTGCTGCCACAGAATCTTCTGTCCGTCCCTCGGACTATGGAGTCACCGACCACTACGGCTCTTCCGGACTTCGGTCTCCCCTGTCGAGTATCCTTGCCAACAGGTCCGCCACTCGGACTGGAAACGTCTTCTGCCCCGACAGTTCCCAAGAGGGTATACCTATTTGCAATAGGCACAGCCACTGGGGTCCCCTGTAGTCCACGTCCACTCCCCCCTGAAACAGTCTCCCACCTTCGCTCGACCTGGACCCTTGGCGTGACAGCCTCACAATAGGTCCTGTCGAGGAAACTCTCGCATTCTCGGATGGCCCTGAGGTCATCCAACTGCCTCTGCAACTCCACCACATGTCCCTTCAGGATGTTCCTAGGATACCGCTTACTTTGACAGAAGGCGAAGACATTCCCTTTCAGCGGAGACAATTCCCCGTTCAGACGTGTTTTGCTATGACAATCCACAGAGCACAAGGACAGACCATGGAAAAAGTGTTGATATACCTGGAGAAACCGGTATTTCAGCATTGTCAATTGTATGTGGCTCTTAGCCGAGGAAAGGCTAGGGAAAATGTCAAAGTTTTCCTAAAGGATAGTATATCAACAAAGAATGTTGTCATTCGAAGCGTGCTTCGCTGAGCAATGACTCCCCAAGTGGGACCTGGACCAATGAGGCGTCGAGCGGGAGGTCAGAGCATATTAATCGGTCGCACGTGTGGAGGAGCGGCAGGAGCCAATCACATTGTAACGTCACACACGGATGACGGGCACTGGAGATGGAAAAGTCCTTCTAACGTAAGTATTAGATCAATTGAGGAAGGATATCCTTGCTATGGAGGGCGTGCAGCGTAGGTTCACTAGGTTAATTCCCGGAATGGCGGGACTGTCGTATGTTGAAAGGCCTGAGCGATTGGGCTTGTATACACTGGAATTGTCTATTGTCTATAATTGGCCCCAACTGCACAGGCGCGGACCCGTTGGGTTCGCATTGAGTCACCAACAGCAAAGAGACATCGAGTAGCAGCGAGGACTAGAATGGAACAAGAGGAGCAACAATAGATAACGGAACGTGTGAGGATCAACGAGAAAGAATGCAAAACAGAAAGTGACAGGTACTAAAGAGAGCTGGATAGAGCTCTTAAGGATAGCGGAGTGAGGGGGTTATGGGGGAGAAGGCAGGAACGGGGTACTGATTGAGAGTGATCAGCCATCATCGCATTGAATGGCGGTGATGGCTCGAAGGGCTGAATGGCCTACTCCTGCACCTATTGTCTATTGTCTATTGATATTTCAATATTTTTGAGATCATGCCAAGAGGGGGGAGCAAACAATTAACAGCTTGGTCAAGGAAGGAACGATGCAAAGAGACATCGAAAGACAGTGAGGAGCAGAAGGGAACAAGAGGAGCAACAACAAATAACTGGACGTGTGAGGATCAATGAGAAAGAAAGCAAACAGAAAGTGACAGGTACTAACGAAACTTTTTCTTTGAGGTTTATTTTATTTCAAGAAGAAAAATGCCATTTTGATCTAATGCTTTCGTGTTCATTAGTAAGTAGGTTTTTATTTAGAATTTATAAAAATATACATCCTAATATTTCTATGCTTTTTAGATCATGCCAGGAGGAGGGAGCAAACAATTCACAGCTTGGTCAAGGAAGGAACGACGCGAGGAGACATCGAAAGGGAGTGAGTAGCAGAAGAGACATCGAGAGGCAGTGAGGGACAGAATGGAACAAGAGGAGCAACAATAAATGACGGAACGTGTGAGGATCAACGAGAACGAACGCAAAACAGAAAGTGACAGGTACTAAAGAACCTTTTTGAGGTTTATTTTATGTCAAGAAAAATAAATTGCCATTTTGATCTAATGATTTCGTGTTCATTAATAAGTATGTTTTTATTTAGAATTTATAAATATATACATCGTGATATTTCTATATTTTTTAGATTATGCCAAGAGGAGGGAGCAAACAATTCACAGCTTGGTCAAGGAAGGAACGACGCAAAGAGACATCGAAAGGGAGTGAGGAGCAGAAGGGAACAAGAGGAGCAACAACAAATAACTGGACGTGTGAGGATCAATGAGAAAGAAAGCAAACAGAAAGTGACAGGTACTAAAGAAACTTTTTCTTTGAGGTTTATTTTATTTCAAGAAGAAAAATGCCATTTTGATCAAATGCTTTCGTGTTCATTAGTAAGTAGGTTTTTATTTAGAATTTATAAAAATATACA
This sequence comes from Rhinoraja longicauda, assembly GCF_053455715.1. NCBI lineage: Eukaryota > Metazoa > Chordata > Chondrichthyes > Rajiformes > Arhynchobatidae > Rhinoraja > Rhinoraja longicauda. The sequence continues at coordinate 13,978,621 of NC_135986.1, forward strand.
TCCTAATATTTCTATGCTTTTTAGATCATGCCAGGAGGAGGGAGCAAACAATTCACAGTTTGGTCAAGGAAGGAACGACGCGAGGAGACATCGAAAGGGAGTGAGTAGCAGAAGAGACATCGAGAGGCAGTGAGGGACAGAATGGAACAAGAGGAGCAACAATAAATGACGGAACGTGTGAGGATCAACGAGAAAGACGCAAAACAGAAAGTGACAGGCACTAAAGAACCTTTTTGATTGAGATTTATTTTATTTCAAGAAAAAAAAAGCCATTTTGAGCTAATGCTTTCGCGTTCATTAGTAAGCAGGTTTTTATTTAGAATTTATAAAAATATACATCCTGATATTTCTATACTTTTTAGATCATGCCAAGGGGAGGAAGCAAACAAGTCACAGCATGGTCAAGGAAGGAATGACGCAAGGAGACATCGAGAGGGAGTGAATAGCAGAAGAGACATCGAGAGGCAGTGAGGGACAGAATGGAACAAGAGGAGCAACAATAAATAACGGAACGTATGAGGATCAACGAGAACGAACGCAAAACAGAAAGTGACAGGTACTAAAGAACCTTTTTGAGGTTTATTTTATTTCAAGAAAAAGAGATTGCCATTTTGATCTAATGATTTCGTGTTCATTAATAAGTAGGTTTTTATTTGGAATTTATAAATATATACATCGTGATATTTCTATATTTTTTAGATTATGTCAAGAGGAGGGAGCAAACAATTCACAGCTTGGTCAAGGAAGGAACGACGCAAAGAGACATCGAAAGGGAGTGAGGAGCAGAAGGGAACAAGAGGAGCAACAACAAATAACTGGACGTGTGAGGATCAATGAGAAAGAAAGCAAACAGAAAGTGACAGGTACTAAAGAAACTTTTTCTTTGAGGTTTATTTTATTTCAAGAAGAAAAATGCCATTTTGATCAAATGCTTTCGTGTTCATTAGTAAGTAGGTTTTTATTTAGAATTTATAAAAATATACATCCTAATATTTCTATGCTTTTTAGATCATGCCAGGAGGAGGGAGCAAACAATTCACAGTTTGGTCAAGGAAGGAACGACGCGAGGAGACATCGAAAGGGAGTGAGTAGCAGAAGAGACATCGAGAGGCAGTGAGGGACAGAATGGAACAAGAGGAGCAACAATAAATGACGGAACGTGTGAGGATCAACGAGAAAGACGCAAAACAGAAAGTGACAGGCACTAAAGAACCTTTTTGATTGAGATTTATTTTATTTCAAGAAAAAAAAAGCCATTTTGAGCTAATGCTTTCGCGTTCATTAGTAAGCAGGTTTTTATTTAGAATTTATAAAAATATACATCCTGATATTTCTATACTTTTTAGATCATGCCAAGGGGAGGAAGCAAACAAGTCACAGCATGGTCAAGGAAGGAATGACGCAAGGAGACATCGAGAGGGAGTGAATAGCAGAAGAGACATCGAGAGGCAGTGAGGGACAGAATGGAACAAGAGGAGCAACAATAAATAACGGAACGTATGAGGATCAACGAGAACGAACGCAAAACAGAAAGTGACAGGTACTAAAGAACCTTTTTGAGGTTTATTTTATTTCAAGAAAAAGAGATTGCCATTTTGATCTAATGATTTCGTGTTCATTAATAAGTAGGTTTTTATTTGGAATTTATAAATATATACATCGTGATATTTCTATATTTTTTAGATTATGTCAAGAGGAGGGAGCAAACAATTCACAGCTTGGTCAAGGAAGGAACGACGTAAAGAGACATCGAAAGGCAGTGAGGAGCAGAAGGGAACAAGAGGAGCAACAACAAATAACTGAACGTGTGAGGATCAATGAGAAAGAAAGCAAACAGAAAGTGACAGGTACTAAAGAAACTTTTTCTTTGAGGTTTATTTTATTTCAAGAAGAAAAATGCCATTTTGATCTAATGCTTTCGTGTTCATTAGTAAGTAGGTTTTTATTTAGAATTTATAAAAATATACATCCTAATATTTCTATGCTTTTTAGATCATGCCAGGAGGAGGGAGCAAACAATTCACAGCTTGGTCAAGGAAGGAACGACGCGAGGAGACATCGAAAGGGAGTGAGTAGCAGAAGAGACATCGAGAGGCAGTGAGGGACAGAATGGAACAAGAGGAGCAACAATAAATGACGGAACGTGTGAGGATCAACGAGAACGAACGCAAAACAGAAAGTGACAGGTACTAAAGAACCTTTTTGAGGTTTATTTTATTTCAAGAAAAAGAAATTGCCATTTTGATCTAATGATTTCGTGTTCATTAATAAGTAGGTTTTTATTTAGAATTTATAAATATATACATCGTGATATTTCAATATTTTTTAGATTATGCCAAGAGGAGGGAGCAAACAATTCACAGCTTGGTCAAGGAAGGAACGACGCAAAGAGACATCGAAAGACAGTGAGGAGCAGAAGGGAACAAGAGGAGCAACAACAAATAACTGGACGTGTGAGGATCAATGAGAAAGAAAGCAAACAGAAAGTGACAGGTACTAAAGAAACTTTTTCTTTGAGGTTTATTTTATTTCAAGAAGAAAAATGCCATTTTGATCAAATGCTTTCGTGTTCATTAGTAAGTAGGTTTTTATTTAGAATTTATAAAAATATACATCCTAATATTTCTATGCTTTTTAGATCATGCCAGGAGGAGGGAGCAAACAATTCACAGTTTGGTCAAGGAAGGAACGACGCGAGGAGACATCGAAAGGGAGTGAGTAGCAGAAGAGACATCGAGAGGCAGTGAGGGACAGAATGGAACAAGAGGAGCAACAATAAATGACGGAACGTGTGAGGATCAACGAGAAAGACGCAAAACAGAAAGTGACAGGCACTAAAGAACCTTTTTGATTGAGATTTATTTTATTTCAAGAAAAAAAAAGCCATTTTGAGCTAATGCTTTCGCGTTCATTAGTAAGCAGGTTTTTATTTAGAATTTATTAAAATATACATCCTGATATTTCTATACTTTTTAGATCATGCCAAGGGGAGGAAGCAAACAAGTCACAGCATGGTCAAGGAAGGAATGACGCAAGGAGACATCGAGAGGGAGTGAATAGCAGAAGAGACAACGAGAGGCAGTGAGGGACAGAATGGAACAAGAGGAGCAACAATAAATAACGGAACGTATGAGGATCAACGAGAACGAACGCAAAACAGAAAGTGACAGGTACTAAAGAACCTTTTTGAGGTTTATTTTATTTCAAGAAAAAGAGATTGCCATTTTGATCTAATGATTTCGTGTTCATTAATAAGTAGGTTTTTATTTAGAATTTATAAAAATATACATCCTAATATTTCTATGCTTTTTAGATCATGCCAGGAGGAGGGAGCAAACAATTCACAGTTTGGTCAATGAAGGAACGACGCGAGGAGACATCGAAAGGGAGTGAGTAGCAGAAGAGACATCGAGAGGCAGTGAGGGACAGAATGGAACAAGAGGAGCAACAATAAATGACGGAACGTGTGAGGATCAACGAGAAAGACGCAAAACAGAAAGTGACAGGCACTAAAGAACCTTTTTGATTGAGATTTATTTTATTTCAAGAAAAAAAAAGCCATTTTGAGCTAATGCTTTCGTGTTCATTAGTAAGTAGGTTTTTATTTAGAATTTAGAAAAATATACATCCTGATATTTCTATACTTTCTAGATCATGCCAGGAGGAGGGAGCAGACAAGTCACAGCTTGGTCAAGGAAGGAACGACGCGAGGAGGCATCGAAAGGGAGTGAGGAGCAGAAGAGACATCGAGAGGCAGTGAGTGGCAGAATGGAACAAGAGGAGCAACAATAAATAACGGGACGTGTGAGGATCAACGAGAAAGAACGCAGAACAGAAAGTGACAGGTACTAAAGAACCTTTTTGATTGAGATTTATTTTATTTCAAGAATTTTTTTTGTTGCCATTTTGATCTAATGATTTCATGTTCAGTAATAAGTAGGTTTTTAATTTAGATTTTATAAATATATACATCCTGATATACGTAGAGAGCTGGATAGAGCTCTTAAGGATAGCGGAGTGAGGGGGTATGGGGAGAAGGCAGGAACGGGGTACTGATTGAGAGTGATCGGCCATCATTGCATTGAATGGCGGTGCTGGCTCGAAAGGCTGAATGGCCTACTCCTGCACCTATTGTCTATTGTCTATTGATATTTCAATATTTTTGAGATCATGCCAAGAGGAGGGAGCAAACAATTCACAGTTTGGTCAAGGAAGGAACGACACAAAGAGACATCGAAAGACAGTGAGGAGCAGAAGGGAACAAGAGGAGCAACAACAAATAACTGGACGTGTGAGGATCAATGAGAAAGAAAGCAAACAGAAAGTGACAGGTACTAAAGAAACTTTTTCTTTGAGGTTTATTTTATTTCAAGAAGAAAAATGCCATTTTGATCTAATGCTTTCGTTTTCATTAGTAAGTAGGTTTTTATTTAGAATTTATAAAAATATACATCCTAATATTTCTATGCTTTTTAGATCATGCCAGGAGGAGGGAGCAATCAAGTCACAGCTTAGTCAAGGAAGGAACGACGCAAAGAGACATCGACAGACAGTGAGGCGCAGAAGGGAACAAGAGGAACAACAACAAATAACTGAACGTGAATGATCATCGAGAAAGAAAGCAAAACATAGAAGGACAAGATATGCAACAACAAAAAACTGAGGGTCAACGAGAAAGTGCGAAACAGAAGGCAATAAAAGACCCAAGAAGAAAGAACTCAATGTCTCGATGATCAACGAGGAAGAAAGCAAAACAGAAACTGACAAGTTAATAAAATAGATGTTTAATGTTCAAATTGTTATGTTTTAAGTTATTCACATTTTTTTACTTTAATAAATTCCTTTTCCACCTGCTTAATCGTCCTCAGCGTGTGACATCTCAATGCACGCCTTTAATTGCGCTCCCTCTCCCCTTTCCCCTCCCCCACACCATTTCCCCCTCCTCACCCACCCCTCCCCTCTCCAACCCCCCCCTACCTCACCGCCCCCCCCCCCCATTGAGATTCTTTTTTTTTAACAGACAATTTATTTAACAGACAATTTATTTTAAAGAAAAAAGCAATTTCCCCAGGTCGCAATGGAAACCCTACGAGGACGGGCCCAACGGGCACACTCGTGCTAGTATATACTAAAACTCAGATCTTCTGTATGAATATATTTGTATGTTGGGTTTGGGTAGTTATCAGTGATTCCGGCAAAACGGTAAACCGTCGCGCCACGGTTTTTGCACCGCCTTGATCACCAACCTCCCGGCTGACCGGCCGCGATATTTTCATTTAATTTGGTCGCATGTTTTTTAAGTTACAGAGGTTTTAATGCGCTGCCCCCCCGATTTATCGAAGGTTTTACAGAAGGGGGCGCTGTGGTGCGGATTTAGTTTGTCTGCGATTTCGGCTGATTTCGGGGAAACGGTAAACCGTTGCGCCACGATTTTTGCATCGCCTTAATCACACCGCTGGACGCTTGCCGAAAATGAGGTTTTCATTTAATTCGGTCGTGTATTTGTAAAGTTACAGAGATTTAAAAGTCAATACTTTTTTTTCTCCGTTTTTTCGGCTGATTTCGGAAAAGGCGGTGAACCGCAGCGCCACAATTTTTGCACCGCCTTCATCACCGCGCTGAACGCTGCTGGAAAATGATTTTTTTTAATTTGATTCGGTCGCGTATTTTTTAAGTTACAGAGGTTTTAGTAACAAAAACAAAAAAAAGCCGTTTTTTCAATTGCCTTCAGCGTGTGACGTCAAAAAACTCGCCCAACCACCCTCCTACTGATTTATTGAAGGCTTTCAGCGTGGCACCTCTCCTCTCTCCCCTTGCTTCTCCTCTCTCCCAAAATGATGCTAAGAGTGTGTCTGGGGGAGAGAAAATGGGGGGTGACTGCGAATGGGGACTGGGGAGTGGGACTCCGCCCAAGGGGAGGGTGTGGGGAGAGTAAGAGTGGGGCTGGGGGAGGAGAAAATGGGGGGTGTGGGGACGGGCCCAACGGGCCCGCTTTGAACGGGCACACTTGTGCTAGTATACTACTAAAACTCAGATCTTGTGAATATATATATATATATATATATATATATATATATATATATATATATATATATATATATATATATATATATGAATAAATGTATGAATATATATGTATGTTTGTAACAGTGATTTCGGATGATTTCTGCAAAACGTTGAACCGTTGCGCCACAATGTTTGCACCGCCTTAATCACCATGCTGAACGCTGGTGGAAAATGATATTTCTATTTGATTCGGTCGTATATTTTTTAAGCTACAGAGGTTTTAGTAAAAAAAAAAAAATCCAGCCGTTTTTTCCATGGCCTTCAGCGTGTGACGTCAAAATGCCCATGTGAGAAGAGCTCGCGCCGCCCCCCCCCCTCCTACTGATTTATTGAAGGCTTTCAGCGTGGGTTGCTGTGCGTCTGTGCGTATGGGCTCCCCTCTACTCCCTCCCCTTGCTTCTCTCCTTTCTCCCACACCCGGGAGACTCTCTCCCCGCTATCCACCCCCGGAGCTTTCACTGATGCGCTCCCCCGGCCCCCCCACGGACCTTTCAATGATGCGTTCCCCCCACCCCCCGGACCTTACGCTGATGCGCTCCCTCCCCGGACATTTCACTGATGCGTCGTCCCCCCCGGACCTTTCACTGATGCGCTCCCCCGCCCCCCCCGGACCTTTCACTGATGCGCTCCCCCGCCCCCTCCGGACCTTTCACTAATGCGCTCCCCCCCCCCGGACCTTTCACTGATGCGCTCCCCCGCCCCCACCCCCGGACCTTTCACTAATGCGCTCCCCGTCGTCGTCCCCGGACCTGTTGGTGCTGGGGGCAAGAGAGAGTAGGGGAAAGGGGTGTGCTGGAGAAAGGGGGGTGGGGGAGAGTAAGAGTGTGTCTAGGGGAGAGAGAATGTGGGAGTCTGAGAATGGGGACTGGGGAGGGGGACAACAGGCGTCGTTCGGAGGGGGCTTGGTGGTGGGGAAAGAGGGGTACTGTGAAAAAGGGGTGGTCGTGGGGAAAGGGGGGGTGTGGGGAGAGTAAGATTGGGGTTGGGGAGGAGAGAATGGGGGGTGTGGGAATGGGCCCAACGGGCCCTCTTTGCTAGTCTATCTATATACTATTAAAACTCAGATCTTATGTATGAACATATTTGTATGTTGGGTTTCATTATATATCAGTGATTTCGGCAAAACGGTAAACCGTCGCGCCGCGGTTTTTGCACCGCCTTGATCACCAACCTCCCGGCTGACCGGCCGCGATATTTTCATTTAATTTGTTCGTATATTTTTAAAATACAGAAGTTGTGAAGCGCTGCCCCCCCTGATTTATCGATGTTTTGACAGAAGGGGGGCGCTGCGGTGCGGATTAATCTTCATTGTGATGTCACAATGCCCCTGTGAGATGAACTCGAGCTGACCCCCCTTCCCCCGCCCCCCGCGGTATTGAGCGTGTGATGTCACAATGGACAAGCAGCTGCTATTGGGTGTCTACTCTTTACAAATTAACATTTTTTTATGAGAAGCACTTGGTCAAGTCAAGTCACTTATATTTGTAAAGCACATTTAAAAACAACCCACGTTGACCAAAGTGCTGTACATCTGATTAGGTACTAAGGAAAAAAATGAAACATACAATGGCACGCAAACAGTTCACAGCACCTCCTCAATGAGCCTCAAACGCTAGGGAGTAGAAATAGGTTTTGAGCCTGGACTTAAAGGAGTGGATGGAGGGGGCAGTTCTGATGGGGAGAGGGATACTGTTCCACAGTCTAGGAGCTGCAACCGCAAAAGCTCGGTCACCCCTGAGCTTAAGACGGGAAGCTTAGTGACCGGAAATTTTGTGAAAAGACACTGAGAGTGTGTCTGGGGGAAAGAGATCGTTGCGGAGGGGGCTTGGTGGTGGGGGGAAAGAGGGGTACTGGGAAAAGGGGAGGTCCCCCTTCCCCCTCAACCCCTTCCTCCCCCCTCCTTCCAACCTCCATCCCCACTCCCTCCCCCCCTCCTCCCCAACTCCCTTCCCCCTCCCTCCCCACCTCCCTCACCCATCCCCCCTAACTCCCCACCTCCCTCCTTCCCTCCCTCCCCCCTCCCTCCACCCTTCCATCCCTCTCCCCTCCCCCCTCCTTCCACCCTCCCTCCCCCCCTTCCAGTTACAATGGAAACGCTACGGGGACGGGACAAACGGGGAAAGAGGGGTACTGGGAAAAGGGGAGGTCCCCCTCCCTCCCCCCTTCCCGCCTCCGCTCCCTCCTCTTCCCCTTCTCCCTCCCCCTCCCCTCCTCCCTCCACACCTCCCTCCTCCCTCCCCCCTCCCTCCCCGCCTCCCGGTTACAATGGAAACCCTACGAGGACGGGCCCAACGGGGAAAGAGGGGTACTGGGAAAAGGGGAGGTCCCCCTGTCTTCCCCCTTCCCCCTCCCCTCTCCCCTCCCTCCACCTCCTCACCTACACCCTCCCTCCCCTCTCCCTCCCCCCTCCCCCCCTTCCCCGCTCCCCTCCCCCCTTCCGCCATCCCCTCCCTCCCTCCCTTCCCCTCCCCTCCCCTCCCCCTCCACACCTCCCTCCTCCCTTCCCTCCCCCCCATTCCCCTCCCAGTTACAATGGAAACCCTACGAAGACGGGCCAAACGGGGAAAGAGGTGTACTGGGAAAAGGGGAGGTCCCCCTCCCTCCCCCTTCCCCTCCCCCTCCCTCCCCCCTCCCACCCCCTCGACCCTCCCTCCCCTCTCCCTCCCCCTCCCCCCTTCCCCCCTCCCCACCCCTCCCCCTCCATTCCCCTCCCCTCCTCCCTCCACACCTCCCTCCTCCCTCCCTCCCCTTCCCTCCCTCCCCTTTCCCTCCCTCCCCTCCTCCCGGGTACAATGGAAACCCTACGAGGACGGGCCCAACGGGGAAAGAGGGGTACTGGGAAAAGGGGAGGTCCCCCTCCCTCCCCCCTTCCCACCTACCCCCTCCCCTCCCATCCCCCCCTCCCCTCCCCTCCTCCCTCCCCCTCCCCCCCCTCCCCTCGCTCCCTCCCCCTTCACTCCCTCCCCTGCTCCCGGTTACAATGGAAACCCTACGAGGATGGGTCCCCCTCCCTCCCCCCTCCCTCCCCCCTCCCTCCCTCCTCCCTCCCCCTCCCACCTACCCCCTCCCTCCTCTCTCCCTCCCCCTCCCATCCCCCTCACCTCACCCACTCCCTCAACCTCCCGAACGACCGGCCGTGATATTTTCATTTATATTGGCCGCGTGTTTTTTAAGTTACAGAGGTTTTAAAGCGCTGCCCCCCCCCCCCTTTTCAGGGGGCGCTGCGGTGCGGATTTAGTCTTCAGCGTGTGCTGACACAATGCCCCTGTGAGATGAGCTCGAGCTGACCCTCCTTCCCCCCCCCCCCCCCCCCCCGCGGTATTCAGCGTGTGACGTCACAATGGACAAGCAGCTGCTATTGGGTGTTTACTCTTTACAGAGGTTTTAAATTTAAATAGTTTTATTTCTAACCTTTTTTTTCCAAGGTCTTCAGCTTGTGTGAGATGGGTGCTACATTGTTGCGAAGAGCACTTACATATCGCCGTGAGAAGCACTTACTAACCGCGAATGTTGCAAAAAAAGCACTAATTGTTTTAAAGTAGTGTTTTTTGGTATTGCGAGTCACTTAACATACACAGAACAGCAAGGGGCCCCTATGCTCGTGGGCCACCGGGGCAAGTGTTGTGAAAAAAGCACTGAGAGTGTGTCTGGAGGAGAGAGAGAATGGTGGGGGTCTGAGAATGGGGACTGGGGAGGGGGACAACAGGGGTCGTTGCGGAGGGGGCTTGGTGGTGGGGGAAAGAGGGGTACTGGGAAAAGGGGAGGTCCCCCTTCCCCCCTGAACCCCTTCCTCCCACCTCCTTCGCACCTCCATCCCCACTCCCTCCCCCACTCCTCCCCCTCCCTCCCCAACTCCCTCCCCCCTCCCTCCCCAACTTCCTCACCCCTCTCCCCTAACTCCCTCCTCCCTCCTTCCCTCCATCCCTCCCCCCTCCCTCCACCCTTCCATCCCTCTCCCCCTCCCCCCTCCTTCCACCCTCCCTCCCCGCCTTCCAGTTACAATGGAAACCCTACGGGGACGGGCCCAACGGGGAAAGTGGGGTACTGGGAAAAGGGGAGGTCCCCCTCCCAACCCCCTTCCCCCTCCCCTCCCCCCCTCCCTCCACCTCCCCCCTTCCCCCCCTTACTCCCTCCCCTCCCCCCTTTCCCCCTCCCCTCCCCCCTCCCTCCCCCTCCCCTTTTTTTATTCCAAGAGAATGGGGGGGTCTGAGAATGGGTACTGAGGAGGGGGACAACAGGGGTCGTTGCGGAGGGGGCTTGGTGGTGGGGAAAGAGGGGTACTGGGAAAAGGGGAGGTCCCAGTTCCCCCCTCAACCCCTTCCTCCCCCCTCCTTCCCACCTCCATCCCCACTACCTCCCCCCCTCCCTCCCCCTCAATCCCAACCTCCATCACCACTCAGCCCCTAACTCACCCCTCCCTCCTTCCCTCCATCCCTCCCTCCCCCACTCCCTCCCCCACTCCCTCCACCCTTCCATCCCTCTCCCCCTCCCCCCTCCTTCCACCCTCCCTCCCCCCTCCCGGTTACAATGGAAACCCTACGGGGACGGGCCCAACGGGGAAAGAGGGGTACTGGGAAAAGGGGAGGTCCCCCTCCCTCCCCTCCCCCTTCCCCCCTCCTCTTCCCCCTCCCTCCTCCTCTCCCCCCTCCCTCCCCCTCCCCTCCTCACTCCACACCTCCCTCCTCCCTCCCTCCCCCCCTCCCGGTTACAATGGAAACCCTACGAGGACGGGCCCAACGGGGAAAGAGGGGTACTGGGAAAAGGGGAGGTCCACCTTCCCCCCTCAACCCCTTCATCCCCCCTCCTTCCCACCTCTATCCCCACTCCCTCCCTCCCTCCTCCCCCTCCCTCCCCAACTCCCTCCCCCCTCCCACCCCACCTCCCTCACCCCTCCCCCTAACGCCCCCCCTCCCTCCTTCCCTCCATCCATCCCTCCCCCATCCCTCCACCCTTCCATCCCTCTCCCCCTCCCCCTCCTTCCACCCTCCCACCCCCCCTCCCAGTTACAATTGAAACCCTACGAGGACGGGCCCAACGGGGAAAGAGGGGTACTGGGAAAAGGGGAGGTCCCCCTCCCTCCCCCTTCCCCTCCCCCCTTCCCCTTCCCCCTCCCCTCCCCCTCCCTCCCCCCTCCCTCCCCCTCCCCCCTACCCCCCTCCCTCCCCTCCCTCCTCCCTCCCCTTCCCCTCCTCCCTCCACACGTCCCTCCTCCCTCCCTCCCCCTTCCCTCCCTCCCCTCCTCCCGGTTACAATGGAAACCCTACGAGGACGGGCCCAACGGGGAAAGAGGGGTACTGGGAAAAGGGGAGGTCCCCCTCCCTCCCCTTCCCCCCTCCCCTCCCCCCTCCCTCCCCCTCCCTCCACCTCCCCCTCTACCCCCTCCCTCCCCTCTCCCTCCTCCCTCCCCCCCTTCCCCCCTCCTCTCCCCCCTCCCCTCCCACCCCTCCTCTCCCCACTCCCCTCCCTCCTCCCTCCCCCTCCCCTCCTCCCTCCACACCTCCCTCCTCCCTTTCTCCCCCTTCCCTCCCTCCCCTCCTCCTGGTTACAATGGAAACCCTACTAGGAAGGGCCCAACGGGGAAAGAGGGGTACTGGGAAAAGGGGAGGACCCCCTCCCTACCCCCTCCCTCCCCCCTCCCCCCTTCCCCCTCCACTCCCCCCTCCCTCCCCCTCCCCTCCTCCCTCCACACCCCCCTCCTCCCTCCCTCCCCCTTCCCTCCCTCCCCTCCTCCCGGTTACAATGGAAACCCTATGAGGACGGGCCCAACGGGGAAAGAGGGGTACTGGGAAAATTGTAGGTCCCCCTCCCTCCCCCCTTACCCCTCCCTCCCCGCTCCCTCCCCCCTTCCAGACCTCCCTCCCCCTCCCTCCTACCCCTCTCCCTCCCCTCTCCCTCCCCCCTCCCCTCCCCTCTCCCTCCCCCTCCCCTCCCCCCTCCACACCTCCCTCCTCCCTCCCTCCCCCTTCCCTCCCCACACTCCCCTCCCGGTTACAATGGAAACCCTACGAGGACGGGCCCAACGGGCACACTTGTGCTAGTATACTATTAAAACTCAGATCTTCTGTATGAATATATTTGTATGTTGGGTTTGCTTATATATCAGTGATTTCGGCAAAACGGTAAACCGTCGCGCCACGGTTTTTGCACCGCCTTGATCACCAACCTCCCGGCTGACCGACCGCGATATTTTCATTTAATTTGGTCGCATGTTTTTTAAGTTACAGAGGTTTTAAAGCATTGCCCCCCCTGATTTATCGAAGGTTTTACAGAAGGGGGCGCTGCGGTGCGGATTAATCTTCATTGTGATGTCACAATGCCCCTGTGAGATGAACTCGAGCTGACCCCCCTTCCCCCCGCCCCCGCGGTAATCAGCGTGTGACGTCACAATGGACAAGCAGCTGCTATTGGGTGTCTACTCTTTACAGAGGTTTTAAATTTACATTTTTTTATTTCTAACCTTTTTTTCAGCTTGTGTGAGATGGGTGCTGCATTGTTGCGATCTTTTTACAGAGGTTTTAAATTTACATTTTTTTATTTCTCACCTTTTTTTCAAGGTCTTCAGCTTGTGTGAGATGGGTGCTACATTGTTGCGAAGAGCACTTATATATCGCCGTGAGACGCACTTAATAACAGCGAATGTTTCAAAAAAAGCAATCATAGTTTTAAAGTAGTGTTTTTTGTTATTGCAAGTCACTTAACATACACAGATCAGCATGGGGCCCCTATGCTCGTGGGCCACCGGGGCAAGTCTTGCGAAAACAGCACTTAGAGTGTGTCTGGGGGAGAGAAAGAATGGGGGGGTCTGAGAATGGGGACTGGGGAGGGGGACAACAGCGGTTGTTGCGGGGAGGGCTTGGTGGTGGGGGAAAGAGGGGTACTGGGAAAAGGGGAGGTCCCCCTTCCCCCCTCAACCCCTTCCTCCCCCTCCTTCCCACCTCCAACCCCACTCCCTCCCCCCCTCCTCCCCCTCCCTCCACAACTCTCTCCCCCCTCCCTTCCCACCTCCCTCAACCCTCCCCCCTAACTCCCCCTCTCCCTCCTTCCCTCCATCCCTCCCTCCCCCACTCCCCTCCCTCCACCCTTCCATCCCTCTCCCCCTCCCCCCTCCTTCCACCCTCCCTCCCCCCCTCCCGGTTACAATGGAAACCCTACGGGGACGGGCCCAACGGGGAAAGAGGGGTACTGGGAAAAGGGGAGGTCCCCCTCCATCCCCCCTCCCCTCCCACCCTACCCCCACCCCCCCTTACCCCTCCCCTCCCCTTCCCCCCTCCCCTCCCCCCTCCCTCCCCCTCCCCTCCTCCCTCCACACCTCCCTCCTCCCTCCCTCCTCCCTCCCTCCCCCCTCCCTCCCCTTCCCGGTTACAATGGAAACCCTACGAGGACGGGCCCAACGAGGAAAGAGGGGTACTGGGAAAAGGGGAGGTCCCCCTCCCTCCCCCCTTCCCCCCTCCCCTCCCCCCTCCTTCCCCCCTTCCCCCTCCCCTCCCCCCTCCCTCCCCCTCCCCTCCTTCCACCCTCCCGGTTACAATGGAAACCCTACGGGGACGGGCCCAACGGGGAAAGAGGGGTACTGGGAAAAGGGGATGTCCCCCTCCATCCCTCCTCCCCTATACCTACCCCCCTCCCCCCCTTCCCCCCTCCTCTTCCCCTTCCCCCCTCCCCTACCCTTCCCCCTCCCTCCCCCTCCCCTCCTCCCTCAACACCTCCATCCTCCCTCCCTCCCCCCTCCCTCCACCCTCCCTCCCCCCTCCCGGTTACAATGGAAAACCTACGAGGACGGGCCCAACGGGGAAAGAGGGGTACTGGGAAAAGGGGAGGACCCCCTCCCTACCCCCTCCCTCCCCCCTCCCCCTTCCCCCCTCCACTCCCCCCCCCTCCCCCTCCCCTCCTCCCTCCACACCACCCTCCTCCCTCCCTCCCCTTTCCCTCCCTCCCCTCCTCCCGGTTACAATGGAAACCCTATGAGGACGGGCCCAACGGGGAAAGCGGGGTACTGGGAAAAATGTGGGTCCCCCTCCCTCCCCCCTTACCCCCCTCCCTCCCCTCTCCCTCCCCCCTTCCAGCCCTCCCTCCCCCTTCCTCCTACCCCTCTCCCTCCCCTCTCCCTCCCCCCTCCCCTCCCCCCTCCCTCCCCCTCCCCTCCCCCCTCCACACCTCCCTCCTCCCTCCCTCCCCCTTCCCTCCCCCCACTCCCCTCCCGGTTACAATGGAAACCCTACGAGGACGGGCCCAACGGGCACACTTGTGCTAGTATACTATTAAAACTCAGATCTTCTTTATGAATATATTTGTATGTTGGGTTTGTTTATATATCAGTGATTTCGGCAAAACGGTAAACCGTCGCGCCACGGTTTTTGCACCGCCTTGATCACCAACCTCCCGGCTGACCGACCGCGATATTTTCATTTAATTTGGTCGCATGTTTTTTAAGTTACAGAGGTTTTAAAGCACTTCCCCCCCCTGATTTATCGAATGTTTTACAGAAGGGGGCGCTGCGGTGCGGATTAATCTTCATTGTGATGTCACAATGCCCCTGTGAGATGAACTCGAGCTGACCCCCCTTCCCCCCGCCCCCGCGGTAATCAGCGTGTGACGTCACAATGGACAAGCAGCTGCTATTGGGTGTCTACTCTTTACAGAGGTTTTAAATTTACATTTTTTTATTTCTAACCTTTTTTTCAGCTTGTGTGAGATGGGTGCTGCATTGTTGCGATCTTTTTACAGAGGTTTTAAATTTACATTTTTTTATTTCTCACCTTTTTTTCAAGGTCTTCAGCTTGTGTGAGATGGGTGCTACATTGTTGCGAAGAGCACTTATATATCGCCGTGAGACGCACTTAATAACAGCGAATGTTTCAAAAAAAGCAATCATAGTTTTAAAGTAGTGTTTTTTGTTATTGCAAGTCACTTAACATACACAGATCAGCATGGGGCCCCTATGCTCGTGGGCCACCGGGGCAAGTCTTGCGAAAACAGCACTTAGAGTGTGTCTGGGGGAGAGAAAGAATGGGGGGGGTCTGAGAATGGGGACTGGGGAGGGGGACAACAGGGGTTGTTGCGGGGAGGGCTTGGGGGTGGGGGAAAGAGGGGTACTGGGAAAAGGGGAGGTCCCCCTTCCCCCCTCAACCCCTTCCTCCCCCCTCCTTCCCACCTCCACCCCCACTCCCTCCCCCCCTCCTCCCCCTCCCTCCACAACTCTCTCCCCCCTCCCTTCCCAACTCCCTCAACCCTCCCCCCTAACTCCCCCTCTCCCTCCTTCCCTCCATCCCTCCCTCCCCCACTCCCCTCCCTCCACCCTTCCATCCCTCTCCCCCTCCCCCCTCCTTCCACCCTCCCTCCCCCCCTCCCGGTTACAATGGAAACCCTACGGGGACGGGCCCAACGGGGAAAGAGGGGTACTGGGAAAAGGGGAGGTCCCCCTCCATCCCCCCTCCCCTCCCACCCTACCCCCACCCCACCCTTACCCCTCCCCTCCCCCTTCCCCCCTCCCCTCCCCCCTCCCTCCCCCTCCCCTCCTCCCTCCACACCTCCCTCCTCCCTCCCTCCTCCCTCCCTCCCCCCTCCATCCCCCTCCCGGTTACAATGGAAACCCTACGAGGACGGGCCCAACGAGGAAAGAGGGGTACTGGGAAAAGGGGAGGTCCCCCTCCCTCCCCCCTTCCCTCCCCCCTTCCCCCATCCCCTCCCCCCTCCTTCCCCCCTTCCCCCTCCCCCTCCCCCTCCCTCCCCCTCCCCTCCTTCCACCCTCCCGGTTACAATGGAAACCCTACGGGGACGGGCCCAACGGGGAAAGAGGGGTACTGGGAAAAGGGGATGTCCCCCTCCATCCCTCCTCCCCTACACCTACCCCCTCCCCCCCTTCCCCCCTCCTCTTCCCCTTCCCCCTCCCCTACCCTTCCCCCTCCCTCCCCCTCCCCTCCTCCCTCAACACCTCCATCCTCCCTCCCTCCCCCCTCCCTCCACCCTCCCTCCCCCTCCCGGTTACAATGGAAACCATACGAGGACGGGCCCAACGGGGAAAGAGGGGTACTGGGAAAAGGGGAGGTCCCCCTCCCTCTCCCCTTCCCCACTCCCCTCCCCCCTCCATCCCCCCTTCCCCCCTCCCCTCCCCCTCCCTCCCCCTCCCCCCCTCCCTTCTCCTCCCTTCCCCCCTCCCCCCTCCCCTCCCCCCTCCCCTCCCCCTCCCCTCCTCCCCCCTCACCTCCCTCCTACCTCCCTCCCCCTTCCCTCCCTCCCCTCCTCCCGGTTACAATTGAAAACCTACGAGGAAGGGCCCAACGGGGAAAGAGATGTACTGGGAAAAGGGGAGGACCCCCTCCCTACCCCCTCCCTCCCCCCTCCCCCTTACCCCCTCCACTCCCCCCCCTCCCCCTCCCCTCCTCCCTCCACACCTCCCTTCTCCCTCCCTCCCCTTTCCCTCCCTCCCCTCCTCCCGGTTACAATGGAAACCCTATGAGGACGGGCCCAAAGGGGAAAGCGGGGTACTGGGAAAAATGTAGGTCCCCCTCCCTCCCCCCTTACCCCCCTCCCTCCCCTCTCCCTCCCCCTTCCAGCCCTCCCTCCCCCTCCCTCCTACCCCTCTCCCTCCCCTCTCCCTCCCCCCTCCCCTCCACCCCTCCCTCCCCCTCCCCTTCCCCCTCCACACCTCCCTCCTCCCTCCCTCCCCTTCCCTCCCCCCACTCCCCTCCCGGTTACAATGGAAACCCTACGAGGACGGGCCCAACGGGCACACTTGTGCTAGTATACTATTAAAACTCAGATCTTCTTTATGAATATATTTGTATGTTGGGTTTGTTTATATATCAGTGATTTCGGCAAAACGGTAAACCGTCGCGCCACGGTTTTTGCACCGCCTTGATCACCAACCTCCCGGCTGACCGACCGCGATATTTTCATTTAATTTGGTCGCATGTTTTTTAAGTTACAGAGGTTTTAAAGCACTGCCCCCCCTGATTTATCGAAGGTTTTACAGAAGGGGGCGCTGCGGTGCGGATTAATCTTCATTGTGATGTCACAATGCCCCTGTGAGATGTACTCGAGCTGACCCCCCTTCCCCCCCCACCCCCCGCGGTAATCAGCGTGTGACGTCACAATGGACAAGCAGCTGCTATTGGGTGTCTACTCTTTACAGAGGTTTTAAATTTACATTTTTTTATTTCTAACCTTTTTTTTCAGCTTGTGTGAGATGGGTGCTGCATTGTTGCGATCTTTTTACAGAGGTTTTAAATTTACATTTTTTTATTTCTAACCTTTTTTTCAAGGTCTTCAGCTTGTGTTAGATGGGTGCTACATTGTTGCGAAGAGCACTTATATATCGCCGTGAGACGCACTTAATAACAGCGAATGTTTCAAAAAAAGCAATCATAGTTTTAAAGTATTGTTTTTTGTTATTGCAAGTCACTTAACTTACACAGATCAGCATGGGGCCCCTATGCTCGTGGGCCACCGGGGCAAGTCTTGCGAAAACAGCAATTAGAGTGTGTCTGGTGGAGGGAGAGAATGGGGGGTCTGAGAATGGGGACTGGGGAGTCGTTGCGGAGGGGGCTTGGTGGTGGGGGAAAGAGGGGTACTGGGAAATGGGGAGGTCCCACTTCCTCCGTCAACCCCTTTCTCCCCCCTCCTTCCCACCTTCATCCCCACTCCCTTCCCCCTCCTCCCCCTCCCTCCCCAACACCCTCCCCCCTCCCTTCCCACCTCCCTCACCACTCCCCCCTAACTCCCCCTCTCCCTCCTTCCCTCCATCCCTCCCTCCCCACTCCCCTCCCTCCACCCTTCCATCCCTCTCCCCCTCCCCCCTCCTTCCACCCTCCCTCCCCCCCTCCCGGTTACAATGGAAACCCTACGGGGACGGGCCCAACGGGGAAAGAGGGGTATTGGGAAAAGGGGAGGTCCCCCTCCATCCCCCCTCCCCTCCCACCCTACCCCCTCCCCCCCTACCCCCTCCCCTCCATCTTCCCCCCTCCCCTCCCTCCCCCTCCCCTCCTCCCTCCACACCTCCCTCCTCCCTCCCTCCCCCTCCCTCCCCCTCCCGGTTACAATGGAAACCCTACGAGGACGGGCCCAACGGGGAAAGAGGGGTACTGGGAAAAGAGGAGGTCCCCCTCCCTCCCCCCTCCCTCCCCCCTCCCCCCTTCCCCCCTCCACTCCCCCCCTCCCCCTCCCCTCCTCCCTCCACACCTCCCTCCTCCCTCCCTCCCCTTTCCCTCCCTCCCCTCCTCCCGGTTACAATGGAAACCCTATGAGGACGGGCCCAACGGGGAAAGAGGGGTACTGGGAAAAATGTAGGTCCCCCTCCCTCCCCCCTTACCCCCCTCCCTCCCCTCTCCCTCCCCCCTTCCAGCCCTCCCTCCCCCCTCCCTCCTACCACTCTCCCTCCCCTCTCCCTCCCCCCTCCCCTCCCCCCCTCCCTCCCCCTCCCCTCCCCCTTCCACACCTCCCTCCTCCCTCCCTCCCCCTTCCCTCCCCCCACTCCCCTCCCGGTTACAATGGAAACCCTACGAGGACGGGCCCAACGGGCACACTTGTGCTAGTATACTATTAAAACTCAGATCTTCTTTATGAATATATTTGTATGTTGGGTTTGTTTATATATCAGTGATTTCGGCAAAACGGTAAACCGTCGCGCCGCGGTTTTTGCACCGCCTTGATCACCAACCTCCCGGCTGACCGACCGCGATATTTTCATTTAATTTGGTCGCATGTTTTTTAAGTTACAGAGGTTTTAAAGCACTGCCCCCCCTGATTTATCGAAGGTTTTACAGAAGGGGGCGCTGCGGTGCGGATTAATCTTCATTGTGATGTCACAATGCCCCTGTGAGATGAACTCGAGCTGACCCCCCTTCCCCCCCCTTCCCCCCCCCCCCCCCCGCGGTAATCAGCGTGTGACGTCACAATGGACAAGCAGCTGCTATTGGGTGTCTACTCTTTACAGAGGTTTTAAATTTACATTTTTTTATTTCTAACCTTTTTTTTCAGCTTGTGTGAGATGGGTGCTGCATTGTTGCGATCTTTTTACAGAGGTTTTAAATTTACATTTTTTTATTTCTAACCTTTTTTTCAAGGTCTTCAGCTTGTGTTAGATGGGTGCTACATTGTTGCGAAGAGCACTTATATATCGCCGTGAGACGCACTTAATAACAGCGAATGTTTCAAAAAAAGCAATCATAGTTTTAAAGTAGTGTTTTTTGTTATTGCAAGTCACTTAACTGACACAGATCAGCATGGGGCCCCTATGCTCGTGGGCCACCGGGGCAAGTCTTGCGAAAACAGCAATTAGAGTGTGTCTGGTGGAGGGAGAGAATGGGGGGGTCTGAGAATGGGGACTGGGGAGGGGGACGACAGGAGTCGTTGCGGAGGGGGCTTGGTGGTGGGGGAAAGAGGGGTACTGGGAAAAGGGGAGGTCCCACTTCCTCCGTCAACCCCTTTCTCCCCCCTCCTTCCCACCTTCATCCCCACTCCCTTCCCCCTCCTCCCCCTCCCTCCCCAACACCCTCCCCCCTCCCTCCCCACCTCCCTCACCACTCCCCCCTAACTCCCCCTCTCCCTCCTTCCCTCCATCCCTCCCTCCCCACTCCCCTCCCTCCACCCTTCCATCCCTCTCCCCCTCCCCCCTCCTTCCAC
Source organism: Rhinoraja longicauda (assembly GCF_053455715.1). Lineage (NCBI taxonomy): Eukaryota > Metazoa > Chordata > Chondrichthyes > Rajiformes > Arhynchobatidae > Rhinoraja > Rhinoraja longicauda. The sequence goes on from NC_135986.1 coordinate 13,998,307, forward strand.
CCTCCCTCCCCCCCTCCCGGTTACAATGGAAACCCTACGGGGACGGGCCCAACGGGGAAAGAGGGGTATTGGGAAAAGGGGAGGTCCCCTTCCATCCCCCCTCCCCTCCCACCCTACCCCCCTCCCCCCCCTTCCCCCTCCCCTCCCCCTTCCCCCCTCCCCTCCCCCCTCCCTCCCCCTCCCCTCCTCCCTCCACACCTCCCTCCTCCCTCCCTCCCCCCTCCCTCCCCCTCCCGGTTACAATGGAAACCCTACGAGGACGGGCCCAACGGGGAAAGAGGGGTACTGGGAAAAGGGGAGGTCCCCCTCCATCCCCCCTCCCCTCCCCCTACCCCCTCCCCCCTTCCCCCCTCCTCTTCCCCTTCCCCCCTCCCCTCCCCCTCCACCTCCCTCCCCCTCCCCTCCTCTCTCAACACCTCCATCCTCCCTCCCTCCCCCCTCCCTCCCCCCTCCCTCCCCCCTCCCGGTTACAATGGAAACCATACGAGGACGGGCCCTACGGGGAAAGAGGGGTACTGGGAAAAGGGGAGGTCCCCCTCCCTCCCCCCTTCCCCACTCCCCTCCCCCTCCATCCCCCTTCCCCCCTCCCCTCCCCCTCCCTCCCCCTCCCCCCCTCCCTCCCCCTACCTTCCCCCCTCCCCCTCCCCTCCCCCCTCCCCTCCCCCTCCCCTCCTCCCTCCTCACCTCCCTCCTCCCTCCCTCCCACTTCCCTCCCTCCCCTCCTCCCGGTTACAATGGAAACCCTACGAGGACGGGCCCAACGGGGAAAGAGGGGTACTGGGAAAAGGGGAAGTCCCCCTCCCTCCCCCCTTCCCCCTCCCCTCCCCCCTCCCTCCCCCTCCCCCCTACCCCCTCCCTCCCCTCTCCCTCCCCTTCCCCCCTCCACTCCCCCCTCCCCTCCCCCCTCCCTCCCCCTCCCTCCCCCCTCCCTCCCCCTACCCCCCTCCCGCCCCTCCCCCCCCCTCCCCCCCTTCCCCCTCCCCTCCCCCCTCCCCTCCCCCCTCCCTCCCCCTCCTCCCTCCCTCCCCTTTCCCACCCCCTTCCCTCCCACCCACTTCTCTCTCGGTTACAATGGAAACCCTACGAGGACGGGCCCAACGGGCACACTTGTGCTAATATACTATTAAAACTCAGATCTTGTGTATATATTTTTTTGGGGTATGGCCTGAATATTTCGTATGTATGCGCGTAACAGCGATTGCGGCAAAACGCTGAACCGTAGCGCAACGGTTTTTACACCGCCTTAATCGCCAATCTCGCGCTCGGTCGGCCGTGATATTTTCATTTAATTGGGTCGCGTATTTTTTAAGTTACACAGGTTTTAAAGCGCTGCCCCACCCCCTTTTCAGGGGGGCACTGCGGTGCGGATTTAGTCTTCAGCGTGTGACGTCACAATGCCCCTGTGAGATGAGCTCGAGCTGACCCCCCTTCCCCCTCCCCCGCGGTATTCAGCGTGTGACGTCACAATGGACAAGCAGCTGCTATTGGGTATCTACTCTTCACAGAGGTTTTAAATTTAATTTTTTTTATTTCTAACCTTTTTTTTCAAGGTCTTAGAAACATAGAAACATAGAAACATAGAAAATAGGTGCAGGAGTAGGCCATTCGGCCCTTCGAGCCTGCACCGCCATTCAATATGATCATGGCTGATCATTCTGCTCAGTAGCCTGTAACTGCCTTCTCTCCATACCCCCTGATCCCTTTAGCAAAAAGGGCCACATCTAACTCCCTCTTAAATATAGCCAATGAACTGGCCTCAACTACCTTCTGTGGCAGAGAATTCCACAGACTCACCACACTCTGTGTGAAGAAATGTTTTCTCATCTCGGTCCTAAAAGACTTCCCCCTTATCCTTAAGTTGTGACCCCTGGTTCTGGACTCCCCCATCATCGGGAACAATCTTCCCGCATCTAGCCACTCCAACCCCTTAAGAATTTTATATGTTTCTTTTAGATCCCCCCTCAGTCTTCTAAATTCCAGCGAGTACAAGCCCAGTCTATCTAGTCAAAATGCTTGTGTGAGATGGGTGCTACATTGTTACGAAAAGCACTTACAGATCGCCATGAGAAGCACTAAGTAACCGCGAATGTTGCAAAAAAAAAGCACTAATTGTTTTAAAGTAGTGTTTTTTGTTATTGCAAGTCACTTAACATACACAGATCAGCATGGGGCCCCTATGCTCGTGGGCCACAGAGGCAAGTGTTTCGAAAACAGCAATTAGAGTGTGTCTGGGGGAGAGAAAGAATGGGGGGGTCTGAGAATGGGGACTGGGGAGGGGGACAACAGGGGTTGTTGCGGGGAGGGCTTGGTGGTGGGGGAAAGAGGGTTACTGGGAAAAGGGGAGGTCCCCCATCCCCCCTCAACCCCTTCCTCCCCCCTCCTTCCCACCTCCACCCCCACTCCCTCCCCCCCTCCTCCCCCTCCCTCCCCAACTCTCTCCCCCTCCCTTCCCACCTCCCTCAACCCTCCCCCCTAACTCCCCCCTCCCTCCATCCCTCCCTACCCCACTCCCTCCCTCCACCCTTCCATCCCTCTCCCCCTCCCACCTCCTTCCACCCTCCCTCCCCCCCTCCCGGTTACAATGGAAACCCTACGGGGACGGGCCCAACGGGGAAAGAGGGGTACTGGGAAAAGGGGTCCCCCTCGCTCCCCCCTCCCCTCCCCCTCCCCTCCCCCCTCCCTCCCGTTCCGCTCCCCCCTCCACACCTCCCTCCTCCCTCCCTCCCCCTTCCCTCCCCCCACTCCCCTCCCGGTTACAATGGAAACCCTACGAGGACTGGCCCAACGGGCACACTTGTGCTAGTATACTACTAAAATTCAGATCTTGTATATATATATATATATATCCGTATCTATCTGTGATTTGGCAAACGATAAACCGTAGCGCCGATAAACCACTCCAATCACCACTTTCACCGCCAGTGCTTATAACAACTTTATTTAAATTGGTCTGATATTTTTTGTTAGACAGGTTAAAAGTTAAAATATTTCATTTCTAACCGATTTCTTGATGGTCTTCAGAATGTGACGTCACAATGGGACCCGTGCGCCTGTGAGATGAGCTCGCGCCCCCCTTCCCCCCGGTATTCAGCGTGTGACGTCACAATGGGAGCCGCACGTCTTGAAGAGATGAACGCGCCCCCCCCCCCCCACGACCTTTAACTAATGCGCTCCACCCCGGAACTTCAACTAATGCGCTCCTCCCCCCGACCTTTAACTAATGCGCTCCCCAGCTCCCCCGCTCCCCCACGGACCTTTAACTAATGCGTCCCCCTCCCCGCGACCTTTAACGAATGCGCTTCCCCTACCCTCCGACCTTTAACTAATGCGCTCCTGCCCCACGGACATTCAACTGATGCGCTCCCCCCGCCCACCCGGACCTTTAACTAATGCGCTCCCCCCGGACCTTGAACTAATGCGCTTCCCCCGGACCTTTAACTAATGCGTTCCCCCCGCGGACATTTAACAAATGCGCTCCCCCCCCCGGACTTTTAACTAATGCGCTCCCCCCCCCCCCCGGTACACGCCAAGTATAGACCTCTGGAGTTCTCGATATTATTCTCCATCCTTTGCACATTTCAGGCTCTATAAGGCGCTGACCAGACCGCATTTGGAGCATTGTGAACAAATTTGGACCCGTTATCTGAGGAAGGACGTGTCAGCGCTGGAGACGGTTCAGAGAAAGTTTACGAGAATCATGCCATGGAATTAGTGGGATAATACATGATACCTGTTTGACGGCGCTGAACCTCTACTCATTGTAGTTTAGAAGAACGAGAGGTGCCTAATTGAAACGTATCTGACAGTGAAAGCGCTGGACAGAGTGAGGATGTTTCTACCACGAAATACAAATGATTTGGACGAGAGGATTGAAGGCTTTGTGGCAAAGCTTGCGGTTGATACTGTAGGGACATACGGATTAGCGGGGGGGTCTCGAACCCTCGGTTGGGCTAACGAGTCACGGGATGCGGGAGCGCGAGGTAAAGTTGTGTCTGGCACCAAACTCAAGAGATTAGATTAGATTATGTAAGCAGTTAAGTAGTGGTGTCCAAAGTAAGTCCGTTGCGCCTTGTTACGGTTTTTGCTATGAATAAAGTCTTTTGGATAATAACGCTCGTTTTGGACTCACTACATTGGTGACCCGAACGTAAGAACACGCAGAATGTCGCAAGTGGGAGCGAGCGCGGGCGAGGTGCACCTACCGCCGTTCTGGGCCCATCAGCCGCATCTGTGGTTTGTACAAGCGGAGTCGCAGTTCCATATAAAAAAGGTGGAGAGCGAACAGGAGAAGTTCCACCACCTGGTGAGCTGTCTGCAAGCGGAGGTGGCTGCGAGGGTCAGTCAATATCTGACCAGGCCACCCCAAACGGAGCAGTACGTGGGGCTCAAGAAGCTCCTACTGAAGAAATTCGGCTGGAGCCAGAACCAGCGGGCTCTGAAACTGCTCCATCTACCAGCGTTGGGGCAGCGGCTGCCGTCCGAGTTGATGACGGAAATGCTGACCTTGGTGGGCGACCATCAGCCGTGCATGGTTTTCGAAGCGGCATTTCGAGAGAAGCTACCCCAGGACGTCAGGCTGGTGTTGGCTGACGTCTCGTTTGACGACCCGGGAACGTTCGCCGAGAAAGCCGACGTGCTCGTCAGGGAGCGGAACACCCGGGACGACTCGGTCAATCGTGTCTCGAGGCCCAGCGACAGTCGGGGGAGCGGCCGGGAGAGCGACGGCTCGGCCGCTATTTCGCAGTCTGCCAGGCAAAAAGGGGCTGCAGAACATGTTTATTGGTCGCGGGCACAACCAGCACGGCAGAATAAAAGCGGCTGATGTTTCTTCCATCGGCGGTGGGGCAGTGACGCCCGAAGTTGCAGAGCCCCGTGTACGTTTCCGGGAAATGCCTGGGCCGATCGAACGTAGAGGCAGTTTCGATTGGCCGTAATCGCCGCCGCTACGTGACGGACCAAGAGACCGGGGTCGTGTTTCTGGTGGATAGGGGAGCGGTTGTGAGTATTGTGCCCCCCTACGGTTGTGAAGTTCAAGCGGGGGGAGGGAAGGGCCGCCCCTTATTGCAGTGAACGGTAGCGCCATCCGCACTTACGGTAAGAGGACTATGTCCCTGCCCTTTGGGTCTAGGACCTACCGTTGGAATTTCATCGTGGCGGATGTGGGCCAGGCCAGTTTGGGTGCGGACTTCCTATGGGCGTTTTCGTTGGTCGTAGACGTCCACGGTAGCGGCCTGCAGCCCTCGGCCAACGTACGGCCCCGAAGTACAGGGCCTGCGGCCCGTCCAAGCGCCGCCCCAACCAGTTCAGCGATCCAGGCCATCACGGCCCCCGGTCAGTTCGATGCGGTCCTAGCGGAGTTCCCGCAGCTCCTCGTTCAGCGGTTTGATGCACCTTCCGAGAAGCATGGGGTGGTGCATTTCATTCCGACCGAGGGCCCGCCGGTTTTTGCCCGGGCACGGCGCCTCCCACCCGAAAAGCTGGCCATGGCTCGAGAGGAGTTCTTGAACTTGGAGAGGCTGGGAATTGTGCGGCCTTCAAGTAGTCCGTGGGCCTCCCCCTTGCATATGGTTTCCAAAGCATCTGGGGGGTGGAGACCATGTGGGGATTTCCGACGACTTAACGCGGTAACACGGGCGGACCGCTACCCGATTCCGCACATACAGGACTTCTCAGCTAGCCTGGAGGGGGCTACAATTTTTTTGAAGATCGATCTGGTGCGGGGATATCATCAGATCCCGGTCCATCCGCCGGACATCCCAAAGACGGCTACCATTACTCCGTTCGGGTTTTTTGAGTGGTTGCGCGTGCCTTTCGGCCTTAAAAACGCAGCTCAGGCATTTCAGCGTCTCATGGACCGTGTGGGTCGAGGTTTGCCGTTCGTGTTTATTTACCTCGATGACATTTTGATTGCCAGCCGTTCGGTCCAGGAGCACTTAGTCCACCTCCGCACTATATTCCAGAGGCTGCAGGACCACGGCCTGATTCTGCACCCGGACAAATGCCAATTCGGCCTGTCGGTGGTAGATTTTTTGGGTCACCGGGTTACATCGGCCGGAGCCACCCCTTTGCCAGCTAAGGTGGAGGCGGTCCGCTCTTTTCCACGTCCTACTACCATCAAGGGATTGCAGGAATTCGTGGGCATGGTGAACTTTTATCACCGGTTCGTGCCTGCAGCAGCTCGGGTCATGCGCCCCCTTTTTCAATGCCTAGCGGGTAACCCCGCCGAGTTGGTATGGTCCGCATCTGCAGAGACGGCTTTTGTCGCGGTCAAACAGGCCCTCGCCAACGCCACCATGCTGGTGCACCCGCGCTCCTCCGCCCCGACGGCGCTGACGGTGGACGCCTCAGACGTGGCGGTGGGTGGGGTTTTGGAGCAGCAGGTCGAAGGTCAATGGCAGCCCCTGGCGTTTTTCAGCCGGCAGCTCTCGCGAGGCGAGCTCAAATATAGTGCGTTTGATAGGGAGCTCCTGGCCCTCTATTTAGCACTCCGCCACTTCCGCTATTTTTTGGAAGGCCGGTCTTTCGTGGCCTACGCTGATCACAAACCTCTTACATTCGCTTTTGCTAAGGTTTCTGATCCGTGGTCAGCTCGCCAGCAGCGGCACCTCACCCTAATTTCGGAGTTTACCACCGATGTCCGTCATATTGCGGGTAGGCTTAATACGGTTGCTGATGCCCTGTCCCGGCCGGCCATTCCCTCCGTTGCCGTGGTAGGCGGACAGGTGGATTTCCAGGAGCTAGCGGAGGCTCAGCGCCTGGAAAAAACGGCCGAGGTGTACGCCTCCACAGCCTCGGGACTGCGTTTGGAGCAGGTGACGTATGGCCCCACAGGTACCAAGTTGTGGTGTGACGTTTCCCTTTCACGCCCTCGCCCGGTGGTGCCTGCCGCCCTGCGGCGTAAGGTTTTTGAGGCCATTCACGGCCTGGCACATCCGTCCATCAGGGCGACTTCGGCCATGGTGGCCGCCCGGTTTGTCTGGCACGGCCTACGGAAGCAGGTGGCGGCCTGGGCACGGGCCTGTATTCCGTGCCAAACCTCCAAAGTTCATCGCCATGTCCAGCCCCCATACCAGAGATTCGAGGTTCCCCCAGTCCGTTTTTTCCACATCCACGTGGATTTGGTGGGTCCATTGCCTTATTCCAGGGGTTATACTCATTTCCTGACGGTGGTGGATCGGTTTACACGTTGGCCGGAGGCGCTCCTATTGTCGGACACCTCGGCGGCCTCCTGTGCACGGGCCCTGGCGTTGCATTGGGTGGCCCGTTTCGGCGTACCGGCTATCATCACCACAGATCGGGGAGCCTAGTTCACCTCCTCCCTCTGGGCCGCGCTGGCACAGTTTTATGGGTCTCGTTTACAGCAGACCACCGCCTACCATCCCCAATCCAACAGGATGGTTGAGCGCTTCCATCGGCAGCTGAAGGCGTCCCTCTGTGCCCTACTGACCGGCCACGATTGGGCTGACCAGCTGCCTTGGGTCCTCCTCGGCATTCGTACGGCCCCAAAGGCCGAGCTAGGCACGTCCTCGGCCGAGCTCGTCTACGGTTCGCCCCTGCGGGTACCAGGTGACATCCTCCCTTCCGCCCCCGCCTTGCCGCCGCCCGTTACGTCGGTGTTGGGTTCCCTCCGGGCACGGGTGGGTTCTCTGGCTCCAGTCCCGACCTCCTGGCACGGAAGCACGACGGTCCACGTCCCGTCGGACTTGCGGGACTGTGATTTCGTGTTCCTGCGGAAAGATTCCCACCGCCCCCCCTCTTCAGCCGGTTTATCAGGGCCCGTTTCAGGTACTTCAGAGAGGGGCTGTCACTTTCACCTTAGAGGTGGGTGATCGCCAGGAGCTCGTTTCAGTATCCCGGCTCAAGCCGGCCCATTTGGACCAGGACCTCCCTGTGTCGGTGGCCCAGCCGCCGCGCAGGGGCCGGCCAATGGCCGCCCCCTTGGTGCCGCCAGCGGCGCCTTGTTAGCCACCTCTCAGCCCCCGCCGCCTATGGTTGGGCCCGGGCCCCCGTTCCCGATCAAGCGCTCCCCGTCGCCTACGCCCTCCGCTTCCCTGGCCCCTCCATCGCCTCCGGCGGCGGCGGCCCCCCCGCCTCCCGTCACATTGGCGGTATTGGTTTCCCCCCTCCTTACGCGTTCCGGGAGGGAGGTCCGGGCACCCGTGAGGTATGGTTTCGAGGGTTCTGGGGGGGGGGTCATGTAGGCACATACGGATTAGCGGGGGGGTCTCGAACCCTCGGTTGGGCTAACGAGTCACGGGATGCGGGAGCGCGAGGTATAGTTGTGTCTGGCGCCAAACTCAAGAGATTAGATTAAATTATGTAAGCAGTTAAGTAGTGGTGTCCAAAGTAAGTGCGTTGCGCCTTGTTACGGTTTTTGCTATGAATAAAGTCTTTTGGATCATAACGCTCGTTTGGACACACTACAATACGAAAATAGGTGGAACGGCAGTTAGTGTAGAGAAAGCAGGGACACTGCAGAAGGACTTATGTTAGGAGAATGGGCAGAGAATGTAACATAGTGTAGCAAATTCTGGAATCATACAATCATACAGCTATGCAGCAATGAATCTTCGACCCAGCAGGTCCTCCCGTCCAATATACCCCATCCCAGCCAATCCCTTTCGCCTGCGTTTGGCAGACAAATCATTCCAAACCATGTGCTTCTCCAATTTGATTTTAAATGTTATTATTATATTATATTCCCAACCGTAGCCCCTCCTGTCCCAATTAAGTCATCCCCCTCACCTTAATTTTACTTTTCCTGTTCTAATTTAGCCCACCCTGGGCTTTCTATCTTTCTACCCTTCTACCCCCCTGATGGCTTATGCCACCTCAGCGTGATTACCTATTCACTTATGTACTATTATCGCTTGCATTTACACCGTGGTAGTGGCCATATAATAACATTTCCTATATTTTTCATAGTTTGCCAATTCGGACTGTCCCGTGAAAAACGATTGCTCGTGCGGAGTAATATCTAAAAATGATATAATATAGTGAAATAGGCTGTGACTAATACAACCACGTTTATTTATTGGTACTATTCTTTAGCAAATTGCTATCTACGGACAGTTGTAAATGAGCTGAAAAGTGGGATGATGTCCATGTCGAAGACGCAATGATTCTTAACGTGGTCTGCAGCACTTCTTACGTTTAGTACACCGAATAGGTACCGTCACCTCGCTCCGGTGAGTGCACGAGCGTTTGCAATGTCCTCTTTGGCGTTTGCATTTTGCCGCTAGTCAAGAAAAAAAATGAATTTTCAAAGATGCAGGGAAAATAAGGTGAAATTATGAATCATTATTCCCTGCTTTGATGCAACATGCTTTCTGCCGCATTGTTTCACTTATTCTAGGTGACCATCTGTTCTGATGGGGAGCAGAGACATCTTATGTTAAATTCACTCCATTCCAGACATCCATGTTTCCTCATTCACAGATCCTCGTACAATTAAGAAAGATGTCTGGCAGACGCCTATACAAGAAATCGCGAATTCACCCTTGTGCATTGCACTTCGCGGGAGACAGCCTGGATTGCGAAACTGAACGTTTGGTCCCCAATGTCTGTTCAAAGCGGGGCTTATTAGAGAACCTATGAGACATTTGACGTAATCCTCTATTCCTGTAGCTTCCATGGCTTGTCTCAGCGGCTCGTTACAAACACAGAATCAAGAAGCACTAAATAGTGTACGGATTCGATCATTATCTGATAATATCAGCAACCATTCTAACAATCCCAACCAGTACTTCTCAAGCATTGAACTTTATGGACTGACGGGACAAGAAAGAATGTCTAAATCAAATGTGTGGTATCGCTGATGTCGGTGGATTCGAAAATAAACACATACTCGTATCCAGCGACAACGTACCATGACTCGGGAAGCGTATTCCCCCTGCGACGAGTTGAGTCAGCACCAGTAGTCCAAAAATAAATAGAAGTGCTTTTCTCATCTTTTGCGCTGTTCCTTTTTCAGGGTCAAGATGCCGATAGAGAATATTGTAAATCATATTGACTACTTTGCTGCATTTATACTGAGCATGACTGGGCTGTGAGTTGTCAGCCAAGGCTTGGTGATGCAACGAGTAAGGCGGGGACATTATAATTGTTTGATCCGGGTGGCGTCAATAAGTTTGAATATTCCACATTGGCTACGTTGCTGGCATGAATTACCTGTCGGAGCAAACCGATTGAACAACAATTTTCTGAGTTTAGGCTCCAGTCCCGGATTGAAGCGGCAAACTGACGCCAAGCTGTGAGAGAGCTCGCGTGTCAATCCTTCAGACACGTCTTCTTCCCCACGGCATTCTTGTGCATGTGATTCTTGCACTGTGTTCAGAACACTTGCAGTCATAGAAACATAGAAAATAGGTGCAGGAGGAGGCCATTTGGCCCTTCGAGCCAGCACCGCCATTCATTGTGATCATGGCTGATCATCTACAATCGGTAACCTGTGCCTGCCTTCTCCCCATATCCCTTGATTCCACGAGCCCCAAGAGCTCTAATTATCTTTTAAATTCATTCAATGAGTTTGCCTCCGCTGCCTTCTATGGAAGCAAATTCCACAAATTCCCAACTCTCTGGCTGAAAACAATTCTTCTCACCTCAGTATTAAATGGCCTCCCCTTTATTATTTGACTGTGTCCCCTGGTTCTGGACTCCCCCAACTTTGGGAACACGTTTCCTGTATCTAGCTTGTCTAGTCCTTTTATGATTTTATACGTCTCGGTAAGATCCCGTCTCATCCTTCTAAATCCCAGTCTAGTTTAGCTTAGTCTTTCTAGTCATTCCTCATATGATAGTTTAAAAAGTGTAAGAAAATAACTGCAGATGCTGGTACAAATAGATGGTATTTATTCACAAACTGCTGGAGTAACTCAGCAGGTCAGGCAGCATGGCGGGAGCGAAGGAATGGGTGACGTTTCGGTCGAGGCCCTTCTTCAGACTGATGTCAGGGGGCGGGATAAAGGAAGGATATAGGAGGAGACAGGAAGATAGAGGGAGATCTGGGAAGTAGGAGGGGAAGAGAGGGACAGAGGAACTATCTAAAGTTAGAGAAGCCGATGTTCATACCACTGGGCTGCAAAATGCCCAGGCGAAATATGAGGTGCTGTTCCTCCAATTTCCGGTGGGCCTCACTATGGCACTGGAGGAGGCACATGACAGAAAGGTCTGACTGGGAATGGGAGGGGGAGTTGAAGTGCTCGGCCACCGGGAGATCAGTTTGGTCAATGCAGACCGAGCGCAGGTGTTGAGCGAAACGATCGCCGAGCCTGCGCTTGGTTTCGCCGATGTAAATAAGTTGACATCTAGAGCAGCGGATACAATAGATGAGGGTGGAGGAGGTGCAGGTGATCCTTTATCTCATCTGGAAAGAATGTTTGGGTCCTTGGATGGAGTTGAGGTGTGAGGTAAAGGGACAGATTTTGCATATCTTGCGGTTACAGGGGAAAGTACCCGGGGATGGGGTGGTTTGGATAGGAAGGGACGAGTGGACCAGGGAGTTACGGAGGGAACTGTCTGTGCGGAACGCAGAGAGGGGAGGGGATGGGAAGATATGGCCAGTGGTGGGGTCCCGTTGTAGGTGACGGAAATGTTGGCGGATGATTTGTTGGATCCGCTGGCTGGTGGGGTGGAAGGTGAGAACAAGGGGGATTCTGTCCTTGTTGCGAGTGGGGGGAGGGGGAGAGGGAGCAGGAGCGGAGCTGCGGGATGTAGAAGAGACCCTAGTGAGAGCCACATCTATAATGGAGGAGGGGAAGCCCCGTTTCATGAAGAACGAGGACATCTCTGAAGCCCTAGTGTGAAACACCTCATCCCGGGCGCAGACGCGGCATAGACGGAGGAATTGGGAGTAGGGGATAGACTTTTTGCAGTGGACAGGGTGGGAAGAAGTGTAGTCCAGATAGCTGTGCGAGTCAGTGGGTTTATAGTAAATGTCCGTCACTAGTCTGTCTCCTGTGATGGAGATGGTGAGGTCCAGAAACGGAAGGGAGATGTCGGAGATAGTCCTGGTAAGGGCAGGATGTAAATTGGAAGTGAAGTGTATGAAGTCAGTGAGTTCTGCATGGGTACAAGCGGTAGAACCAATGCAGTCGTCGATGTAGCGGAGGTAGAGTTCGGGGATGGGGCCGGTGGAAGCCCGGAACAGGGATTGTTCGACGTACCCGACAAAGCGGCAGGCGTAGCTAGGGCCCATGCGAGTGCCCATAGCTACGCCCCTGGTTTGGAGTAAGTGGGAGGAGTCAAAGGAGAAGTTATTGAGGGTAAGAACCAGCTCTGCTAGGCAGAAGAGAGTATTAGTAGATGGGGATTGGCTGGTTCTACGGTCGAGGAAGAAACGGAGGGCTTCAAGACCATCCTTGTGGGGGATGGAAGTGTAGAGCGACTGGACATCCATGGTAAAGATGAGGGAGTGGGGGCCTGGGAACCAGAAGTTATCGAGGAGATGGAGAGCGTGTGAGGTGTCTTGGACGTAGGTGGGGAGGGATTTAACCAGGGGGATAGGATGGATTCGAGGTAGGTGGAAATAAGTTCGGTGGGACATGAGCAGGCAGAGACAATGGGTCTGCCGGAACAATTCTGTTTATGGATTTTGGGTAGGAGGTAGAATCGGGCCGTGCGGGGCTGGGGAACTATGAGTTTGGAGGCATTGGAGGGTAGATCGCCGGAGATGGTGAGGTCCGTGATGGTGCTGATGATAAAGGTCTGGTGTTTGTCGGTGGGGTCATGGTCCAGAGATAGGTAGAAAGGGGTGTCCGAGAGTTGTCGTCTGGCCTCGGTCCGGTACAGGTCAGCACGCCAGACTACCACAGCCCCACCCTTGTCAGCGGGTTTGTTGATTAAGTCCGGGTTTTTGCGGAGTGAGTGGAGGGCTGCACGTTGAGGAGGGGAGAGGTTGGAGTTCGTCAGGTGAGTGGAGAATTTGTGGCGGTTAATGTCACGACGGCAGTTGGAGATAAAAAGTTCTAGTGAGGGTAGTTGGCCAACCGGGGGGGGGGGTCCACGAGGAGGGGGTCCGTTGGAGACGGGAGAAGGGGTCATCAGTGGGGGCTGAGGACTCCTTCCCATGGAAAAAGGCTCGGAGGCGGAGGCGGCGGAAGAAGAGCTCCACGTCATGGCGGACGCGGAACTCGTTGACGTGGGGGCGGAGGGGAACAAAGGTAAGGCCTCTGCTGAGCACAAACCTTTCGGTGTCTGAAAGGGGAGTTCAGGGTGGATGGTGAACACCCGGCAATGGTGGGGGTTGGAGTCGGATGGAGGCAGGGGGCAGGTGGAGGTGGAGGGGATGTATGGTGAGGGGGTTGTGGGTTAACAGAGCAGAGGGGGGCATGAGGACCGATGTGGGGAGTAGTTAGGGTCGCCTGGCTAGAGGGGGAAGGGCAGAACTGGCTGCGGTTACCTGTAGTAGAGGGTGGGCAGTAGGTCCCAGCGGTGCTGTGGGACTCTGCCTGGTGGGGGCTGTGGGCCCAGCGCGGTGTGTTTGAGCCGGGTGGAGCTGCGGCCTGTTGTTGGTCCCGGGGGCCGGGGACAGCGACGGCTGCGACTTGCTGCTGGGCGGTGGAGCGGCGCGTGTCGAAACGGTCGCTGGGGGAGGCCCGCGGGGAACTGGGGCCCGGGTAAGTGGCGGTCGGCCCGATCAGCGGATGGCCGGGGAGGACGTGGTCGGCGGTGAAGAGGTCGGGAAGGTCGGCGGCGGTGAAGAAGTCGGGAAGGTCGGCGGCGGTGAAGAGGTCGGGAAGGTGGGCGGCGGTAGCGGCGGGGAAGAGGTCGGGAAGGACGACGGCGGCAGCGGCGGTGAAGTGGTCGGGAAGGTATGATAGTTACTCCATCCCAGGGATTAAACTCGTAAACCTACGCTGAACTGCCTCAATAGCAAGGACGTCCTTCCTCAAATCAGGAGACCGAAACTGCACACAATACTCCAGATATGGTGTCATCTGGGCCCTGTACAACTGCAGAAGGACTTCTTTGCTCCTGTACTCAAATCCTCTCGTTATGGCCAACATGCCATTAGCGTTCTTCAATGCGCGCTTACTAACAGTGATTGGTGTACAAGGAAACGAAGGTATCGTTGCACTTCCCCTTTACCTAATCTGACACCATTGTGATAAAAACCTGCCTCCTTATTTTTGCCGCCAAAGTGGATAAACTCACCTTTATCCACATTATACTGCATCTGCCATGCATCTGCCTACTCACTCAACCTGTCCACGTCAACCTGCAACTTCCAAACATCCTCTTCCCAGTTCAAACTGCTACGCAGCTTTGTGACATCCGCAAAAGTGCTAGTGCTACTTCTAATTAAAATAAAAACATGGAAAATAGGTGTAGGAGGAGGGCATTCGGCCCTTCGAGCCAGCACCGCCATTCATTGTGATCATGGCTGATTATCCACAATCAGTAACCCGTGCCCAACTTCTCCCCGTATCCCTTGGTTCCACTAGCCCTCAGAGCTCTATCTAACTCTCTTAAATGCATCCACTGATTTGGCCCCCACTGCCCTCTGCGGCAGAGAATTCCACAAATTCACCACACTCTGGGTGAAAAAGGTCCTTCTCCCCTCAGTTTAAAATGGCCCCCCATTTCTTCTAAGAATGTGGCCCCTGGTTCTGGACTCCCCCAACCTGTGGAACATTTCACCAGCATCTAGTGCTTTCATAATTTCGTATGTCTCTGTAAGATTCCCTCACATTCTTTTAAACTCCAGTGAATACAACCCTCGTCTTTTCAATCTTTCCTCGTATGACAGTCCCGCCATCCCAGTGATCAATCTCTTGAACCTACAAGGATGTCCTTCAATTACAGGGATGTCCTTCCTCAAATTAGGAGCTCAAAACTGTACACAATACTCCAGATGTCGTCTTCCCAGGGCCCTATACAACTGCAGAAGAACCTCTTTACTACTATACTGAAATCCTCTCGTTATGAAGGCCAACATGCCATCAGCTTTCTTCACTGCCTGCTGTACCTGCATGCTAACTTTCAGTGACTGCTGTACAAGGAAACCCAGGTCTCGCTGCACTTCCCCTTTACCTAACCTGACACCATTGAGATAATAATCTGCCACCTTGTTTTTGGCGCCAATGTGGATAACCTCACATTTATCAATATTATACTGCATCTGCCACGCATCAGCCTACTCACTCAACCTGTCCAGGTCACCCTGCAACATCCTAACATCCTCTTCGCAGTTCGCACTGCCTCCCAGCTTTGTGTCATCTGCAAACTTGCTAATGTTACTTCTAAATCATTCATCCAAATCGTTAATATATATTGTATTTACGGACCCAACACCGACCCTTGCGGTACTCCACTCTCCACTGCCTGCCATTCTGAAACGGACCCGTTCATTCTTACTCTTTGCTTTCTGTCTGCCAAACAATTATCTATCCATGTCAATACCCTACCCCCAATAACATGTGCTCTAATTTTGCTCACCAATCTCCCGTATGGGACTTATCAAAAGCTTTCTGGAAGTCTAGTTACACTACATCCACTGGCTCTCCTTCGTCCATTTTACTTGTCACATCCTCAAAAAAATCCAGAAGGTTAGTGAAGCAGGATTTCCCCTTCATAAATCAATGCTGACTTGGACCAATTCTTTCCCCGCTCTCCCAATGCGCCGTTACTACCTCTTTCATAATTGACTCCAGCATCTTCCTCACCACTGATGTCGGGCTAACTGATCTATAATTCCCCGTTTTCTTTCTTGCTCCTTTCTTTTAAAGTGGGATAACATTTGCTACCATCCAATGCAACAGGAACTGATCCAGAATCTATTGAACACTGGAAAATTATCACCAATGCGTTCACGATTTCTTGAGCCATCTCCTTTATCCCACCACCCTGGGATGCAGAGCATCAGGCCTTGGGGTTTATCAGCCTCCGGTCCCATCAGTCTACCCAATACTATTTTTCGCCTAATGCTAATTTCTTTCAGTTCCTCTGTCTCCCTTGATCCTCTGTCCACTAGTATATCTGGGAGATTGTTTGTGTCTTCCTTAGTGAAGACAGTCACGAAGTGCCCGTTCAACTCTTCCGCCATATCCTTATTACCCATAATAATTTCACCCGGTTCTGCCTTCAAGGGACTCGCATTTGCCTTTACTAATCTTTTTGTCTTAACATGCCTAAACAAGCTTTTACTGCCGTTCTTTTACTGCCCTTCGCTTCGTACCTCGTCTTTTCAGCCCGTATTACCCTTTTTTCTACCTTCTGTTGTTCTTTGAATGTTGCGCACTCCTCTGGCTTCCCACTACTCTTTGCTATCTTATACACATTTTCTTGTAGTTTTATTCCATCTCTAACGTCCGTTGTCAGCGACGGGTACCTCTAAGAATCTTTCTTCCTCTTTGGAATGAAATGATCCTGCATCTTCTGGATTATGCCCAGAAATTCCTGCCATTGCTGTTCCACTGTCAGTTCTGCTAAGGTCCCTTTCCATTCGACATTGGCCAGCTCCTCTCAGAAACGCGTGAATTTTTAATGAGAAACAGGGAAATGTCGGACCAGTTAAACAAGTACTATGGTTCTGCCTTCACTAAAGAAACTCCCAGCAATACGAGGGGACAGATGATCACGTGGGAAGAGGCAACTGAAGGGAATGTTGTAAGGTAAACTGTTGGGACTGCAGGCAGATAAATCCCCTGGGCTGATTGTCTGAAACCCAGAGGACTAAAGGAAGTTGTGTTAGAAATCATGCAATCGTTGGTGATCATTTTCCAATGTTCTACAGACTCTGGATCACTTTTTGTGGACTGGATGGTAGCCCCTCTTTTTAAGAAAGAGGGGAGAGAGAAAACAGGGAATTATAGACCAATTGGCCTGACTTCGGGAGTGGTAAAGATGCATGAGTCGATTTTTAAAGATGTAATAGCTGCGCATTTGGCAAACAATGGCACGATCTTCAAAGTCGGCATGAATTTCTGAAGGGGAAATGGTGCCTGACTAATCTTCTGGAATTTTCTGAGGATGTAACAAGTAGAGTGGATGAAGGAGCGCGATTGGCTGTGGTGTATTGTGAGTTTCAAAAGCATTTGACAAGGTCCCACACACGAGATTAGAGTGCAAAATTAGTGCACATGGTATTGGGGGAAGGGTACTGACATCTCCTCGATAACTTCCGGTTCCCAGGCCCCCACTCCCTCATCTTTAGCATGGATATCCAGTCACTCTACACTTCCATCCCCCACAAGGATGATCTCGAAGCCCTCCGTTTCTTCCTCGACCGTAGAACCAGCCAATCCCCATCTACTAACCCTCTCCTCCGCCTAGCAGAGCTGGTTCTTACCCTTAATAACTTCTCATTTGACTCCTCCCACTTCCTCCAAACCAGAGGCGTAGCTATGGGCACTCGCATGGGCCCTGGCTATGCCTGCCTCTTTGTCGATTACATCGAACAATCCCAGTTCCGGGCGTAAACCGGCCCCATCCCCGAACTCTACCTCCGCTACATCGACGACTGCATTGGCGCTACCTTGTACTCATGCAGAACTCACTGACTTCATACACTTCACTTCCAATTTCCATCCTGGCCTTAAATATACCTGGACTATCTCCGACATCTCCCACCCGTTTCTGGACCTCACCATCTCCATCACAGGAGACAGACTAGTGACTGACATCTACTATAAACCGTATAAGATGCTGGTACAAATCGAAGGTATTTATTCACAAAATGCTGGAGTACCTCAGCTGGTCAGGCAGCATCTCGGGAGAGAAGGAATGGGTGACGTTTCGGGTCGAGACCCTTCTTCAGACTTTATCTACTATAAACCACTGACTCGTACAGCTATCTGGACCATATTTCTTCCCACCCGGTCTCCTGCAAAAAGTCTATCCCATATTCCCAATTCCTCCGTCTACGCCGCATCTGCGCCTGGGATGAGGTGTTTCACACTAGGGCATCTTGCTCCGCCTCCACCCACACGTAACAAGGACAGAATCCCCCTTGTTCTTACCTTCCACCCCACCAGCCAGCGGATCCAACAAATCATCCGCCAACATTTCCGTCACCTACAACGGGACCCCACCACTGGCCATATCTTCCCATCGCCTCCCCTTTCTGCGCTCCGCAGAGACCGTTCCCTCCGTAACTCCCTGGTCCACTAGTCCCTTCCTACCCAAACCACCCCATCCCCGGCACTTTCCCCTGCAACCCTACGAGATGCAACATCTGTCCCTTTACATCCCCCCTCAACTCCATCCAAGGACCCAAACAGTATTTCCAGGTGAGACAGAGGTTCACCTGCACCTCTTCCAACCTCATCTATTTCACCCGCTGCTCCAGATGTCAACTTAGTTACATCGGCGAAACCAAACGCAGGCTCGGCGATCGCTTCTCTCAATACCTGCTCTCAGTCCGCATTAACCAATCTGATCTCCCGGTGGCTGAGCACTTCAACTCCCCCTCCCATACCCAGTCTGCCCTTTCTGTCATGGGCCTCCTCTAGTGCCATAGTGAGTCCCACCGGAAATTGGAGAAACAGCACCTCATATTTCGCCTGGGCAGCTTGCAGCCCAGTGGTATGAACATTGACCTCTCCAAGTTTAGATAGTTCCTCTGTCCCTCTCTTCCCCTCCCCTTCCCAGATCTCCCACTGTCTTCCTGTCTCCACCTATATTATTCCTTTATTCCGCCCCCCTGACATGTCTGAAGAAGGGTCTCGACCCGAAACGTCACCCATTCCTTCTATCCTGATATGCTACCTGACCTGCTGAGTTACTCCAGCATTTTGTGAATAAATACCTTGGAGAGAGAATTGGTTGGCAGAAAGGAAGCAAAGAGTAGTAATTAACGGGCCTTTTCAGATTGGCAGGCAGTGACTAGTAGGGTGCCGCAAAGATCAGTGCTGGGACACCTGTTATCTGCAATATTTATATTAACGACTTAGACGAAGGAATTAAATGTATCATCTCCATGTTTGCAGACGACAAAGCTGAGTGGCAGTGTGAGCTGCGAGGAGAATTCTATGAGGCTGCCCGGTCACTTGCATAGGTTGGGTGAGTGGCCAGATGCATGGCAGATGCAGTATAAAGTGGACAAATGTTTGGTTCTTTACTTTGGTGGCAAGATCAGGAAGGCAGATTATTATCTGAACGGTATAAGAAAATAACTGCAGATGCTGGTACAAATCGATTTATTCACAAAATGCTGGAGTAATCTCGGGAGAGAAGGAATGGGTGACGTTTCGGGTCGAGACCCTTCTTCAGACTGATCTGAATGGTGTCAGGTTAGGAAAAGGTGGAAGCTACGAGACCTGGGTGTCCGCGTATATCAGTCACTGAAAGTAAGAATGTAGGCAGTGAAGAAAGTAAATGGCATGCTGGTCCAACTGCAGTTGTACAGGGCGCTGATGAGACCACACCTGGAGTAGTGTGTGCAGTTATGTTCTCCTAATTTGAGGAAGGATATTCTTGTTATTGAGGGAGTGCAGCGTTGGTTCGCCAGGTTTATTCACGGAATTGCGGTACTGACGTATGTTGAACGAATGGATCGACTGGGCTGATGTTCATTGAAATTTGGAAAGATGAGAGGGGGTCTCATAGAAACATATACAATTCTTCAGCGATTCGACAGGCTAGATGCTGGAAAAATGTTCCCGATGTTGGGTGAGACCAGAACCGGGTGTCACAGTTTAAGAAGAAGCGATAGGCCCTTTAGGACTGAGATGTGGAAAATCCTTTTCAACCAGAGAGTTGTGAATCTGTGGAATTCCCTGCCACATAAGGCAGTGGAGGCCAATTCACTGGATGTTTTCAAGGGAGAGTTAGGCATAGGTCTTGGCACGGTGGCGCAACGGTAGAGTTGCTGCCTTACAGCGAATGCAGCGCCGGAGACTCAGGTTCGATCCTGACTACGGGTGCTGTACTGCAAGGAGTTTGTACGTTCTCCCCGTGACCTGCGTGGGTTTTCTCCGAGATCTTCGGTTTCCTCCCGCATTCCAAAGACGTACAGGTATGTAGGTTAATTGACTGGGTGAATGTAAAAAAAATGTCCCTAGTGTGTGTGGGGTAGTGTTAATGTGCGGGGATAGCTGGGCGGCGCGGACTTGGTGGGCCGAAAAGGCCTGTTTCCGCGCTTTATCTGAAATATGAAAATAATATGAAAATAAATATGAATCAAGGGATATGGGGAGAAAGCAGGAACGGGGTAACGATTCGGGATGATCAGCCATCATCATATTAAATGTCGATGCCAGTTCGCAGGGCCGAATGGCCTACTCCTGCACCTAGTTTTTTAATGTTTGTATGTTTGTTCCATCGTTTGTCAGACGATGCCCATGTCGTCAGTTATAGTTAACGGGTAATATAAGACAGACAGTTGGCTGTCACAAAAGACGAGAGGGGGAGCGCTGTTTATATTAATACGCTCATACAACGTTCGGTACATTTTATGGAAAGCGGTCTGCTACTCAAACCTCCCAAAAAGTGAAATTAAATATTAGTTCACGAAAACTGAACTGTTACCGGTGGCGTTATTTTTGCCTTTAAATAACTTGCAAGAGTGATACCTCACACAGAGGGATTTCTTTAAAGCACGAGTCCACATCAGCAAAAAATATAATCTGTCACCTGCATCGGCGCCACGATTGTTCATATAAACTGCAGATAATTGTGGGTTGAGAACCGAGCCTTGCCACGCAACGCTGCTTATAGGCTCCAATATAAGAAGCAACCCTCCATTATTAATCTCCATATTTCACCACCAGTCCATGTTTTCCTCAAATGGCTCACTCAGCATGAATTCCATGTGACCTAAACGTCTGTCTAGCGACCTTGCGAAATGTTGTCAAAGGATTTGCTGAGATACATGCAGCCAGCGGCAACTGCCCTTTGCTCGTTAATTCTATTTCTCATCTGTTCAAAAACATTCACTCAAGTATGTGAGTCACGATATTCCACGCGAACAGCATCCCCAAACTGTCGTCGCCTTTTGAAATACAGATCGATCCTGTCTCTCAGTATTTCCTATCGTGACTGAACCACCATTGGTGCTCGATTCACTGGCTGTGTTTCCTGATATATCCTTGCGTCCTTGCAAGTTCACAGAAATAGCCACTGCCCAGTGTTTTGTGACAGTTGAGGAATTGTAAATGTAAGAAGACACCAATTGCAGTTGTCTACCTACCCGAAATAGTAGCCCAGCTGTAGGGTGTAAGTTGAAGCAGGAGTTCAAGCTGGCATGTAACAAAGGTAATACCACTGTGGTGATGGGGGATTTCAATATGCAGGTAGACTGGGAAAATGGGAGGATTTCAATATACAGGGAGACTGGGAAAATCATGTTGGTTCTGGACTCCAAGAAAGAGAGTTTGTAGAGTGCCTCCGAGATGGAGTCTTAGAGCAGCTTGTGCTGGAGCCTACCAGAGAAAAGGCAATTCTGGATTTAGTGTTGGCCAATGAACCATAAGCGAATTCGAGGTAAAGGAGCCGCTTGGAGGTAGTGATCATAATATGATTAGTTTTAATCAGCAGTTTGAGAGGGAGAACGTTAAATCAGAAGTGGCAGTGTTGCAATTGCGCAAAGGGGTTTATGAAGGCATGAGAAGGAGCTGGCCAAGATTGACAGGAAATGGATCTTAGCAGGAATGACGGTGGAACAGCAATGGGAGGAATTTCTGGGCATAATCCGGAAGATGCAGGACCATTTCATTCCAAATCGGAAGAAAGATTCTAAGGGTAGTAGGAGGCAACCGTGGCTGACAAGGGAAGTTAGGGATGGAATAAATCTAAAAGAAAAGATGTATTACACAGCAAAGAGTAGCAGGAAGCCGGAGGATTGGGAAACTTTCAAAGACAAACAAAAGGTAACAAAACGGGCAATACGGGCTGAAAATAAAAAGTACGAGGGGAAGCTGGTCAAGCATTTAAAGAAGGACAGTAAAAGCTTCTTTAACATAGAAACATACAAACATAGGAACATAGAAACATATAAACATAGAAAATAGGTGCTGGAGGAGGCCATTTGGCCCTTCGAGACAGCACCGCCATTCATTGTGATCATGGCTGATCATCTACCTGTGCCTAACTTCTCCCCATATCCCTTGATTACACTCTATCTATCTAGAGCTATATCTAACTCTCTTTTAAATTCACCCAGTGAATTTGGCTCCACTGCCTTCAGTGGCAGAGAATTCCACAAATTCTGGGTGAAAAAGTTTCTTCTCACCTCAGTTTTAAATGGCCTCCCCTTTATTCCTAGACTGTCCCCCCGGTTCTGGATTCCCCCAAAATTGGGAAAGTTTTTCCTGCATCTAGCTTATCTAGTCCTTTTACGATTTTTTTGTCACTTTAATCTTTATTGCTTTCATGCATACACAAATAAAACACACATATAACAACGAAACTTACAACAGTTCAGTTTACAATTAATGATGCAGTATACAGAACTATTTTCTTATTAAAACATTTTCTAATAACACAGTATTGTCAATAAAATTATACAGTATTTATGTCTTTATTTCTATATCTAATCCATTTTTCCCATTTTCTGTTAAACTTATCTTGTTTCACTCTTAGAGAATATGTCATTTTCTCCATCACAAATATTTCCTGTACTATGCCTAACCATTGTCTAAGCCTGGGTGTGTCCGCTACAAGCCAGGTTCTCGAAATGGCCTTTCTGCCAGCTGTAAGTAGGATTTTAACCAAGTAATGATCTTCCTTCAGCACCACTGTAGTTATATTACCCAGGTATAAAATGGAACACTTCTTGGAGACTATATATCCTAATACCTCCTTTTAGTCCAAAATGGTTCTATTTTTGGGCACCTCCAGAAGATATGTGCATGATTTGCGTCTGTATGGCCACATTCCCGGCAACGACCGGGAAACGCTCGTAAAATTAAACTCGAGCGCTACAGGAGCACTATTAAACAGAAATCTACTCACCGATATACCGATAGAGATCATCAAAGGAGCGCACCGCGGCAGCAGCAGTGGGAGCGCAGGTCAGTGGGAAAGTCGGAAAAAACACTGAGGGAAGCGAGGGGGGATTCGGAACAGGCTGAGAACCCAAGCCTTACGTCCAGCTCTGCCCAGCATACTTCTGGCCAACGTCCAGTCCCTGGAGAACAAGCTGGATGACCTGAGGGCAAGGATCAGATTCCAGAGGGACATAAAGAACTGTAACATCCTTTGTCTGACTGAAACATGGCTGACCCCGCTGGTGCCTGACCAGGTGATCTGCCCATCCGAGTCCTTCACTGTTTTCCGGGCGGACAGAACGGAAGAATCCGGGAAATCCAAGGGCGGAAGAGTCTGCTTCTTGACCAATAATAACTGGTATAATCCTGGGAATATTAAGACGCTTTCTCGTCCCTGCTCGCCGGACCTGGAACATCTAACTATCTTGTGCCGACCATTCTACCTACCCCGGGAGTTCAGCTCGGTGATCATCACAGCCGTCTATATCCCACCACATGCGGACACCGACGTGGCACTGTCGACCCTACACGATGTGTTGTGTCAACACCAAAACAAGAACCCTGATGCGGCTGTGCTGGTGGCTGGAGACTTCAATAGGGGAAATCTCAAAAAGGTCATGCCCAACTTCTACCAACACATCACGTGTGTCACCAGGGGGGAAAGAACTTTGGACCACTGCTACACGCCGTTCAGGAAAGGCTACAAGGCCGTTTCTCTCCCTCCTTTTGGGAAATCTGACCACGCTGCCATTTTCCTGCGGCCGGAGTACAAACAACGGATAGTACGGGAAGCGACAGTGACGAGGGACGTAAAGCGGTGGGCTGACCATTCAGAGGCCATGCTGCAGGATGCACTGAGCGAAGTCGACTGGAACATGTTCCAAGCAAGTTCCAGAGACGTAAATGAGTTTGCGGAAGCGGTTACGGACTTCATTGCCACAATAGCCGATACCATCATCCCCACGGTAAGGGTCAGTATCTTCCCTAACCAAAAACCCTGGGTGGACAGGTCAATTCGCGTGGCCTTGAATGCTCGCACCGCTGCTTACAACTCCGGCCTGGCATCCGGCAACATGGACGACTACAAGGGAGAGTCCTACCGACTGCGAAGGGCAGTGAAGGATGCAAAAAAGAGGTACCGGGACAAGATGGAGTCACAGATAGAGCAGCAGGACACCAGGCGCCTTTGGCAGGGGCTACGGACTATAACTAGCTATAGGTCCAGCACCCCCTCAACCGGAAGTGCCGGCTCCTCCTTAGCTGATGACCTGAACTCTTTTTACGCACGGTTTGAGACGGGTAACACCACCAGCTCGCCGTCTAAAAACAGCACCGAAGGGGCGCTGGCTAGCGAGGCTGGAGGGGGATCCACCGCCGGGGATGTGCACACATTCTCGGTGTCCGAGCATGAGGTGATGTGGGCTCTGACGCGTGTGAACACGAGGAAAGCTGGAGGCCCAGATGGTATATCTGGGCGAGTACTAAAGTCTTGTGCTACCCAGCTTGCTCCAGTGCTCACCACAATATTCAACCTCTCCTTGGCAAAGTCCGTGGTCCCTGCATGCTTCAAAAGATCCATCATTGTACCGGTGCCAAAGAATGCCTCTCCAGCGTGTTTAAATGACTACCGACCGGTGGCCCTCACCTCGGTTGTCATGAAATGCTTTGAGAGGCTAGTTAAGATGCACATCTGCGCCCTCCTTCCTCGCAAAATGGACCCACTACAGTTCGCATACCGTCCGAACAGGTCCACGGATGATGCGGTCTCCCAGGTTCTACACACCGCTCTCTCTCATCTGGACAGCCAGGGGGGCTGTGTGAGGATGCTGTTCATTGACTTTAGTTCAGCATTCAACACAATAGTCCCCAGCAGACTGGTTGAGAAGCTGCTGGAACTGGGGCTTAGCACCCCTCTGTGTGCCTGGGTCCTGGACTTTCTCACTGCCAGGCCCCAAGTGGTCAGGATGGGGAACACACATCTAGCTCCCTCACCCTGAACATAGGATCCCCCCAGGGCTGCGTCCTTAGCCCCCTACTGTACTCCCTGTACACACATGACTGTGGGGCCAGGTTCAGCTCAAACTCCATCATCAAGTTTGCTGATGACACTGTGGTGGTGGGCCGGATCTCCAACAACGATGAGAAGGCCTACCGGGAGGAGGTGGCTGATCTGGCACTCTGGTGTCAGGACAATAGCCTCCTCTTGAATGTCACTAAAACAAAGGAGCTGATTGTGGACTTCAGAAGGGCTAAACATCAAAGGGCGTACACGCCACTCGAGATAAATGGGTCTATTGTGGATAGGGTGAGCAGTTTCAAATACTTGGGAGTCCGCATCGCAGAGGATCTGACGTGGGCAACGCACATTGCCGCACTGGTGGGTAAGGCTAAGCAGCGCCTTTACCACCTTAGACAACTGTGGAAATTCAGAGTGTCGCTGAGGATCCTTCATTGCTTCTACTCTGGGGCTGTAGAGAGCATCCTGTCCGGCAACATTACAGTCTGGTTTGGGAACAGCTCTGCCCAGGACAGGATGGCCCTGCAGAGAGTAGTGCGTTCGGCAGAACGCACCATGGGAACTACACTCATCCCCCTGCAGGACCTAAACATCAGGAGGTGCAGATCCAGAGCAAGCAAGATCATGAGGGACCCCTGCCACCCCAGTAACGGACTGTTCCAGATGCTACGATCAGGCAAACGTCTCCGCTGTCACGCTGTGAAGACGGAGAGGATGAGACGGAGCTTCTTCCCACAGGCCATCAGGACTGTCAACTTTTAAAGCCCCAGAGACTAAATTTTTGTCGACACTTTTTGTGCTATGTTTAGTAACTTATTAACTTTATTTATATGCTGTAACTGTAATTCTTTTTGTGCACAACCCGCAGGCATTGCCACTTTCATTTCACTGCACATCGAGTATGTGTATGTGACAAATAAATTTGACTTGACTTGACTTGACTTGCCTCCAGCATGTTTGTTGCCTTAGAAATTGCTTGCTTTTTATGTTGGACGTAATAAAGAAACGAATCAAATTTTCCAATTAAATTCTCTCCATTTTTATGAATTAGTGGATGTCTGTAGTGTTACACACATGTGATGCCATTCTTTTTCTGAGATTGTGATGTTCGATTCCTTTTCCCACTTAAATTTTACATAAAATGTAGTTTTAGCTTGACATTCCATTAAACTATGATAAAGTTTAGAAATAATCCTTGATGTTTTTTGATGATACGCATTGACTATCACTTCTACCACTAGATTATTTTCTTCTGGTGCCTCCCTTTTCACATTTTTGTTGTAATATTCTCTCATTTGGAGGTATCAAAACAAGGTTTCTTTAGCTATGTTCAGATAAAAACATTAGCAAAGACAAATTGCTTGAAGGCACTCACAGGTTAAATTATTATGGGTAACAAGGAAAGGGCAGAAGAGTTGAACAGGTATTTCGGATCTATCTTCACTAAGGAAGACACAAACAATCTCCCAGCTGTACGAGAGGACAGAGGATCTAGGTGGATAGAGGAACTGAAAGAAATTTGCATTAGGCGAGAAATAGTATTGTGTAGACTGATGTAACCGAAGGTTGATATATCCCCAGGGCCTGATAGTCTGCATCCCAGGGTACACAGGGAGGTGGCTCGAGAAACAGTGGACGCATTGGTGATAATTTTGCCAATATTCAGTCGATTCAGGATCAGTTCCTGTGGGTCCTTTTCAGAATGGCAGGCAGTGGCGAGTGGAGTGCCGCGAGGCTCGGTGTTGGGGCCGCAACTGTTTACCATAAATATTAATGAATTAGATGAAGGAATTAGAAGTAACACTAGCAATTTTGTAGATGGCACAAATATGGGTGGCAGTGTAAACTCCTAAGAGGATGTCAGGAGGTTGCAGGGTGTCCTGTGCAGGTTGAGTGAGTGGACTGATGCGTGGTTGATGCCGTATAATTTAGATAAATGTGAGTTTATCCACTTTCGCGGCAAAAACAAGGAGACGGATTATTATCTCAATAGTGTCAGGTTAGGTAAGGGGGGAAGTGCAGCGAGACCTGGGTGTCCTTGTACACCAGTCACTGAAAGTGGGCGTGCAGGTACAGCAGGCAGTGAAGAAAGCTAATGGCATGTTGGCCTTCATAACGAGATGATTTCTGAATAGGAGTAAAGAGGTTCTTCTGCAGTTGTATAGGTAAGACCACATCTGGAGTATTGTGCACAGTTATGGTCCTCTAATTTGAGGAAGGACATCCTTGTAATTGAGGCAGCGCAGCCTAGGTTCGCGAGACTGATCCCTGGGATTGCGGGAATGTCATATGAGGAAACATTGAAAATACTAGGCTTTTGTTCACTGGAGTTTAGAAGGATGAGAGTCAAATTATAAATATCAAATTATAAAAAGACTGGACAAGCTAGATGCAGGAAACATGTTCTCAGTGTTGGGGAGTCCAGAACCAGGGGCAACAGTCTTAGAATAAAAGGGAGGCCATTTAAAACTTAGGTGAGAAGGAACTTTTTCACTCAGAGAGTTGTGAATTTGTAGAATTCTGTGCTTCAGAGGACAGTGGAGGCCAAATCACTGGACGAATTTAAGAGATAGATAGATCTGTGGGGGCTAATTGAACCAAGGGATATGGGTAGAAGTTAGGCACAGGTTAGTGATTGTGGATTGTCAGCCATGATCACATTGAATGGCGGTGCTGGCTCGAAGGGCCAAATGTCCTTCTCCTGCACCGATTTTCTGTCTGTGTCTATGTCTCGGCAGAGATAAGGTGAATATACACATCCTTTTCCCCACAGTCGAAATGTCTAAAACTTGATGCCATGATGCACTGTAGGTTGGGTGGGCAGAGGTATGAGTGGCCTCGTAGAAGGATGAGGGGCATCTCATTGAGACTTACCGAATAGTGAAAGGCTTGAATAAATGGGTGTGGAGAGGATGTTGCCACTAGTTGGAAGTCTACGACAAGAGTTCATTGCCTCAGAATTAAACCACGTTCCTTTAGGAAGGAGATGAGGAGGACGATATTTAGTCAGATGGTGGTGAATCGGTTGAATTACTTGCACAGATGGCTGTGGGCGCCGTCAATGCATTTTTTGCAGACAGAAATAGTTAGATTCTTGATCAGTATGGGTTTCAGGGGTAATAGGGAGAAGGTCGGAGAATGGAGTTCGGACGGAGAGATGGAACAGCCATGGTTGAATGGCGGAGTAGGCTTGATCGGCTGAATGGGCTTGTAGGAGCCATTTTGCATTTACTGTTTTTTTTGGCTGATTAATATTATTACGTATCCTGCTGTAGTTTGGATACTATAGAGATAATTCAATGCTTACGGTGGGGCTGGGCGGAGCTAGAGTACGGGCAGTTTGGGTACGTGCTGTGGGAGTGTGTGTGAGGCGGGAGGTGCTGACAGAGGTTCAGCCAAAGGCTCCGCCAAAAGATTGATTAGCCAAGATGTAAGCGGTTGTAAGATCTTATTGATATGAAGATTAATACAGACTCCGCCGAAGTTACATCTTGCAATTCGTATCGATCGCATAGAATGTGGTAGGATATGGAATGTTACCTAGCAAATCAATAACCAGTCGATGTCAAGAGATATGCCAATATGTTTATTGCACCGCCAAAATAAAGACTAACTTTTAAAACGTCAAGGAGGATCTCTG
This sequence comes from Rhinoraja longicauda, assembly GCF_053455715.1. Lineage (NCBI taxonomy): Eukaryota > Metazoa > Chordata > Chondrichthyes > Rajiformes > Arhynchobatidae > Rhinoraja > Rhinoraja longicauda. Next base: position 14,026,892 of record NC_135986.1, read on the forward strand.
TTATTTATATTTGTTCGAGTCATTATGCTTATCGCTGGCCCGGTCTTTGCAAGTGGCAACTTGGGAGCTAATTGATAGACGAGAAGCTGGGCGCTCAATCGCGTAAAATGCCTTCTTAGCTGAAGCGAACAGCTTGAATCCACTGCTTCGGAAAGTTCAGAGAACTTGCCTTCGCAAGAGACGAAGTGTGAGATCTTATCTGAACTGGAGTGATTCATCGTGAAATCTGCCTAAGCTGGAACGATTTATTGGGAAACTACTCTTCGGAAAGTTCAGAAAGCTTACTGACCAGTGAGAGATTTATTGCAATAAGCTGAAGCATTATATCTGTCTCTTAGAGTTATTTGAAGAGAATTAGCTCTTGGAAAGAGACTGTGGGAAAACAGCAGAAATCGTAGCCTGTTTTTAAATGTTTTTTTCTGTATGAGAAAACAAAGGCTGTTTTCGAATGATCAAGAGCTTGGAATGCGGACAGCGTGGCAACGACCTTGGGAGTCCCTGGTTAGCAAGTCTTGTTTGAAAAAAAAACAAGTGATAAGGAGAAAAGAAAGCACATCTGGCTTATGTTACCAAGCTCAGAATGTCTGAAATTAAGTCTGATGTTCAGTCACAAGGTGGCGATAGTGGAACACGGCCTAAAGTGGAAAAAGGGCCCATTAAGCTTACTCAAATTGGCAAAGACATGGCTTATTAAAGCAATGTGAAGCCGAAGAAACGTAAGAAGATGGCTGTGAAGACCATGGAAAACATCAAAGAGCTGATAAAATTAGGAAAGAAGGCAGAGCTCAATCTGGATCCATTGAACCACCTCAAGGACTAATCAAGGCCACCTACAGCATCTATGGAACATTGAGAGAGCTACAGTTTGTACCAGTAGACCAGGATACGCAAGAGAAATGGATGCGGCAGGTAGTCGAACATTTCGATGGATTTATCCAAGATTTTGTTGAATGGCTAAGCCAAGAAGGCCATGAGGCCGAACACTCCAATGTTGAGGGCGCCTTTTGCGTGGGTGGCGATGACGCATAAGGCCTGGAGATATTACTTCAAATATTTCGACCTCTAAGTTGAACATCAAATCTCGTGCATCTTCGACTCTTTCTGAACATCAAATCTCGTCTATCAATTAGCTCAGGAGGCTGAGGTGGAACTGGCTGTTCTTGCTGAACATGCCATCTTCATGAAAGGAGGAAGAAGAAGAAGAAGAAGAAGAGGAAGAAGAAGAAGAAGAAGAAGAAGAAGAAGAAGAAGAAGAAGAAGAAGAAGAAGAAGAAGAAGAAGAAGAAGAGAAGAAGAAGAAGAAGAAGAAGAAGAAGAAGAAGAAGAAGAAGAAGAAGAAGAAGAAGAAGAAGAAGAAGAAGAAGAAGAAGAAGAAGAAGAAGAAGAAGAAGAAGAAGAAGAAGAAGAAGAAGAAGAAGAAGAAGAAGAAGAAGAAGAAGAGAAGAAAGAAGAAGAAGAAGAAGAAGAAGAAGAAGAAGAAGAAGAAGAAGAAGAAGAAGAAGAAGAAGAAGAAGAGAAGAAGAAGAAGAAGAAGAAGAAGAAGAAGAAGAAGAAGAAGAAGAAGAAGAAGAAGAAGAAGAAGAAGAAGAAGAAGAAGAAGAAGAAAAGAAGAAGAAGAAGAAGAAGAAGAAGAAGAAGAAGAAGAAGAAGAAGAAAAGAAGAAGAAGAAGAAGAAGAAGAAGAAGAAGAAGAAGAAGAAGAAGAAGAAGAAGAAGAAGAAGAAGAAGAAGAAGAAGAAGAAAGAAGAAGAAGAAGAAGAAGAAGAAGAAGAAGAAGAAGAAGAAGAAGAAGAAGAAAGAGAAGAAGAAGAAGAAGAAGAAGAAGAAGAAGAAGAAAAGAAGAAGAAGAAGAAGAAGAAGAAGAAGAAGAAGAAGAAGAAGAAGAAGAAGAAGAAGAAGAAGAAGAAAGAAGAAGAAGAAAGAAGAAGAAGAAGAAGAAGAAGAAGAAGAAGAAGAAGAAGAAGAAGAAGAAGAAGAAGAAGAAGAAAGAAGAAGAAGAAGAAGAAGAAAAGAAGAAGAAGAAGAAGAAGAAGAAGAAAGAAGAAGAAGAAAGAAGAAGAAGAAGAAGAAGAAGAAGAAGAAGAAGAAGAAGAAGAAGAAGAAGAAGAAAGAAAGAAGAAGAAGAAGAAGAAGAAGAGAAGAGAAGGAGAGAGGAGGAGGAGGAGGAGGAGGAGGAGGCGGAGGGGAGGAGGGGGGGAGGTGGGGAGGATGGAGGAGGAGGAGGAGGAGGAGGGACGGGCGGAGGAGGGAGGAGGGAGGAGAGGAGGAGGGTGAGGAGGGGCGGAGGGGGAGGGAGGGGGAGGAGGGGAGGAGGGGAGGAGGGGAGGTGGGGAGCGAGGGGAGGAGGGAGGAAGGGAGGAAGGGAGGAAGGAAGACGGCGAAAGGAGGAGAAGACAATCAGATTACATGAAGAGGAGTGATCAGTTGAAAAGAGAGAACGAATGATTGGAGTTGGTGTCTAAAATGGCAGCAGCCAAGACAAACCTCAGTGTACTTAGCGCTCCAAGATCAAAGCAGCTCGATAGCATCCGATAGGATAAGTTCTTATCCAGGACGAGGAGCTTGCCCAAAGCCAGGTGCCAGTTGGACGGAACCATCCGCGACTGCACCGTGACATGAATGGGAGCCAAAGGTTGTTAGACCGAAGCAAGCAACCTGGAGACCATTGGTTAAAGCTAGTGGTACGGCACACTTTACCCCACACCCTCTTCAAGGACGGATGACAGGATTTCATGAACCGAGCGATGAGCAGGGGCGTGCTCGCACTAAATCCCCGGAACGTCATGATGGAGACCATCGTAATATATGTGAACTATTACGGAAGCAAAATCAGATGACCGTACCTCTGGCTAAACAAAATTTTTCTTCTACCCTGCCGGCAAGAGACATTCCTGTGTATGATGGTGATCCCTTGCAATATCAACCTTTTATCAAGGCATTTGAGGGAGGAGTAGAAAGGTAGACTGACGATGAAAGTGGTCGTTACAGGCCCAATGGAACTGTCCGAAGAAGGGTCACGACCAGAAACATCGCTCATTCCTTCTCTCCTGATCAGTCTGAAGAAGGGTCTCGACCCGAAACGTCGCCCATTCCTTCTCTCCTGAGATGCTGCCTGACCTGCTGAGTTACTCCAGCATTTTATGAATAAATACCTTCGCTTTGTACCAGCATCTTCAGTTATTTTCTTACACTAAAGGAGGGAAAGCTGATTCCCCCTGTCAGCAAGCAGCAAGATCATTGTCTGTTGTGCAACCTGAGGGGTCACACACTGGAGAAGTGTCGGCAGCTCAAAAAGGAGAGAAGAGAATTTATAAAGGAGAATAGAATTTGTTTTGGATGTTTGAAAGAAGGTCATATGAGCAGAAATTGCAAGAATCGTTTGACTTGTGCTGTATGCAAAGGAGAACATCCTGAGATACTTCATTTTGAACAGAAGGACAAAGAAGGGAGACCTGAGCAACCAGCCAAGGAAAAGGCAAGCCAGAGTGACGCCACTCCTCTTTCTCCGATGTGTGGACATATGTGAAGAAACTTGCATCTTCTCAATCGTACCAGTGTAAGTGAAGAGCTACAATGGGAGCACGGTGTTGTAAGCGTACGCTTTCTTGGATGGTGGAAGTTCAGTTACTTTCTGCACCGAAAGCCTGGTAAGAAGTCTGAAGGTCTCAGAAGGAAAAAAAAAGAATTTTACCCTGCATACCACGAATCAAAAGAAGTCTATAACCAGTTGTGTTATTTCAGATTTGGAAGTATCTGGTCTGGACAGCAATGATTTTGTTCAACTATCAGACATGCTTACCAGTAAGACCATTCCTGTCTCACGGTCAAACATTCCTAGACAGGAGGACTTGGAGCAATTACCTTATTTGAAGAATATCAAGATAACTGAAGTAGACTCTGGTATTGACTTACTCATCGGAGTTAATGCTTCCAAGGTATTGGAATCTTGGGAAGTGGTCCACAGCAAAGAGGATGGACCATTCGCCATGAAAACCTTGTTGGGATGGGTCATTGTGGGTCAATGAGAGAGGACTTTCCTACAAGCGGTTATTAATCCAATATCCGTTGTTAATCTGGAGGAACTTCTGGTCAATCAATGCAACCATGACTTCAATGAATTTGTGTACCTGATGCTTTTCTGCTCGTTCCTTTAAATTATATATACTTCTTTACGCATGCTGGTAAGGAGGGTATGGTCAGCATGGCAAAGGAGACATGGTGGCATCCGAAAATTCGCGAGGAGGCAATGAAACAAGCATCGGAAAGACAGTAAATTGTCCAAAGGGATTGGAGGGAGGTACAGTGGGGGTGGGAGGGAGAGTGGGACTTGGGGAGGGGGACAGCTGGGGGAGGTTGGATAGTGGTGAGGGGAGGAGAAAGTGGGGGTGGGAGGGAGTGAGGGAGGGAGGGAAGGGGGGGGAGGTGGGCGGGGGGGGAAGGGGGACAGTGAGAGTGAAAGGAGGGGGAGGGTGGGGGGAGGAGAGAGGGGTGTTGGGGAAGGGGTTTGGTGATGGGGTAGGGGAAAGGGCGACTGTGGGGGTCAGGAGAGAGTGGGGGTGGGGAAGATGGGAGAGGGGATGGGAGGGAGGGGGGCAGTAAGAATGCGGGTGGGGAGAGTGGGTGGAGGGTAGTGGTGGGAGGGGGATGAGGGTGGGGTGGAGAGAGTGGGGGAGGGCGGGGTGGGTGAGGAGGGTTGGAGGAGAGGGGGTTGGGGAGAGTGTGAGTGGGGCTGGGGAGAGATAGTGAGGTTGGGGAGAAGAGAATATGAGGGGTGGGGGGATGAGAGAGTGGGGAACGGGGAGTGGGGGGAGAGAGAGTGGGGGAAACGGGGGTGGGGAGGAGAGAGTGGGAGAAATGGGGGGCTGGGGAGAGTGAGAGTGCGGCTGAGGGAGGAGAGAATGGGGGGGGTGGGAGGGGAAAGTGGTGGAAAAGGGGATGGTGGGGGGACAGTGCGAGTGGGGGTGGAAGGGAGAGTGGGACTGGGGAGGAGGGTGGGGAGGAGGGGTGGTGGTAGGGGGAAGGGACAGTGGGGTCAGGGAAGATGGGAGAGTGGGGGTGGGGGGATAAGGGGGGATTGAGGGGTTGGAGGGTGCTACACAAATACAGGAGAGGCTTTGGTTCCAGGGCTCGTCGGTCACACCCTCTCCCCTTCACTTTACTGCCTTTAATTGCGCTCCCCCTCCCCTGGAGGAGCACGGCACCACAGTGAAGGAGAAATTTGATGGCCGCTGGCAGGACGGTGTCAGTGTCTCCCCACCCCATTCCCCCCTCCTCAACCCCCTCTCCTCTCCCCCCCACCCCTCCTCTCGCCCCATTGAGATTCTTTTTTTTGAACAGACACTTTATTTTAAAGGGAAAAACGCGATTTCCCAAGGTTACAATGGAAACCCTACGAGGACGGGCCCCAACGGGCCCACTTGGTCTGACTGTCTATCTATCTATCTATCTATCTGTCTGTCTATCTGTCTGTCTGTCTATCTGTCTGTCTATCTGTCTGTCTATCTGTCTGTCTATCTGTCTGTCTATCTGTCTGTCTATCTGTCTGCCTATCTGTCTGTCTATCAGTCTGTCTATCTATCTGTCTATCTATCTGTCTGTCTATCTGTCTGTCTATCTGTCTATCTATCTGTCTATCTCTCTATCTATCTATCTATCTATCTATCTATCTATCTATCTATCTATCTATCTATCTATCTATCTATCTATCTATCTATCTATCTATCTATCTATCTATCTATCTATCTATCTATCTATCTATCTATCTATCTATCTATCTGTCTGTCTGTCTGTCTGTCTGTCTGTCTGTCTGTCTTGCTGTCTGTCTGTCTGTCTGTCTGTCTGTCTGTCTGTCTGTCTGTCTGTCTGTCTGTCTGTCTGTCTGTCTATCTATCTATCTATCTATCTATCTATAATAATAATAATAATAATGCATTTTATTTATATAGCGCTTTTCATATTCTCAAAGACGCTTTACAGAGATTTTGAGAACATAGGGAAATTAATAAATAGATAAATAAGTAAATAAATAAATGATCAGAGAAAGGAGACAGAAGGTGAGGTGACCTTCAGTGGTTGAAGGCAGTACTGAACAGGTGAGACTTCAGTGATGTTTTGAATGTGGTGAGTGTGGAGGAGTCTCTAACGGTTTGGGGTAGTGAGTTCCATAGGGTGGGAGCAGCGATGAAGAAAGCCCTGTCCCCCCAGGATCTGAGTTTGGTCCGGATGTGGGGGGATAGGAGATTGGCAGCGGCAGAGCGGAGGGTGCAGGTGGGAGTGTGCCTGTGGAGGAGGTCGGTCAGGTAGGATGGGGCCAGGTTATGGAGGGCTTTGTATGTTATGAGGAGGATTTTGTACTGGATTCTCTGGGGGATGGGGAGCCAGTGGAGTTTATAATGGACGGGGGTGATATGGTCACGGATCGAGGTGTGTGTGAGTAGACGGGCAACGGAGTTTTGATGATTTTTGAGGGTGCGCCATAGAGGAGGCTGTTGCAGTAGTCCAGACGGGAGGTG